>NW_018165003.1:37605-85436 GCF_001263595.1 Phalaenopsis equestris | reverse complement strand
TGTGTTTATCCCTCGGGATAGATACAAGATTTGAGGTAGAGCGCTCTTTCATTTAAACTGTGAAAAATATGAGGTCAGTTTGATTTCATATTTTTCTAAAATTATACATATATATGTAAATTAAACGTCCTTCCGAAACGGGCGACGGTATTTCGATTCAGGCGACCGACAACTTCTTACGAGCAACTTAACCCCCCAACTTTTCAGTGCCGACAATAATCTGACACCCTAGAACACTTAAACCGACAAGGAGCTTGGAACTAGCGCGGTGGGCAACACGACCATCTTTAACAACAGAACATGTCATCCCCAGCTAAACCATTCATTTCCTAGAAATTAAAATAACAATCCATAGGATTTTGAGGTTGTTCGCCTTGCGCAACATAAATCTTCAACCTTTTCGTTAGACATTTATATAGCTCTGTTATACGATCTAAGTCATAACTCGTTTTAAGATTCTAAGGTTGTCGTTCGTTAGCTTTGTTATACGATCTAAGCCATAACTCGTTTTAGGATTCTAAGGTTGTCGTTCGTTACAACCTAAATCCTCACATATTCTAGGATCTTCAAGGCAATTTGTGTGATCGTCTCACACGAATGTAAGCCCTAATTAAATAAAATTGGCAGAATGAAACATTTGAATAATTTCTCCTCAAAACTGAAGTTAGACCATAGGGTAGACTGGGAAGTCACCGAGGATCTCCTCTGGATCTGTGACATTTCCTAGTTCTTCTTTCTTTGGATTCTGTAATAAATTTTTCAAACTTGAGTCATTCCCCTTTCACACCTCTTTGTCCGATTTCGTTGAAAAGTCTCATCCTTTTGAAGTCCGCGAAGATAATTTTTTCAGATTTTTTATCGAGAGTATTCTTAAGTGATTTCGGTCATTTAAGATGTAATTAACTATAGAGGTTTGCCCCTTATAGGAAGCTTTTTCAAACCCAACTTAAAATAAACCATATTTAATTTTTCATGTTAAATAGAGGGATTTGTCGGCAAATAAAACAGTTTCGCAGACCAAACGGTCGTCATGTATTTCTTAATTTATTTGATCGGGCCTCATCCTCAAGAATTGTGTTTATCCCTCGGGATAGATATATGGTTTGAGGTAAAACGCTATTTCATTTAAACTATGAAAAATATGTGGTCAGTTTGATTTTTCATACTTGATTTTAAACTTAAATCTATATGTAAATTAAAGCATCCTTCCGAAGCTGGCGACGAGATTTCAATTCTGGTGACCGACAGCTTCTTACGGGTAACTCCCCCAACCCTACTTTTTATCGCCGACACCGCACGATGCAGATAGGGTCGAGCGACACAACTGAAGTGGTTGAAGAAGATAAAAATGATTGACACAGACTAAGCCGCGACACAAAATAACAAAATTGACTATTAAGGCCGCACTCGCATGCTGGGAACGAAGCCTAACAGAGGAGGGTGATGAGCCGTGCGTGTCTCATTGATCGTTTGAAGGGAAACCGTCTCTCTTATTTCTTGAATGAAAACATATACATATTTATATACACTCTCATCTTTATAAATTAGGAAAATATCTAATATAGAAAAGATTCTCTAATTAATATCCTCTAATTCGATTATCTAATATAGAAACAGTAGATTTATTACTTTCCATAACAATTATCTTAATAGTGAGATCAAGGTTTATATTTTTGCAAACCACATGTATGTGGCAGGAGAAAACAACTGTCCTTGTAATTCAGTCATCAAATTGCCTTGAGGTGTTCGATGAGTTTTTTGCCAAATCTAAAGAATTTGTGCCAAGTTTGAAACTTCAACTCAGATCCAATGATTCAACTCTATTAGCACTTGGCCAATATTAAACCCATCCAATGACTTAACTTTGATTTTCGATAATTTTAATTTCAAAACTTATTACCCCGGGTTATAATGCTACAATTGCAATCTGAAAATGTGGCATCTTGGTCCTTAAATTGACTTAATATCTAATCTAAACTTGCATGATATATTAACTACACCAAAAGCTCGATCTCTAATGACACATGGAAAAGAATTTGTGATAAACACATCTTAAATATCATATGTCAAATATGTAGTTATGGTTTCAGTGTTTTAAAACATGAAACTACCAGTTTGCCATATTGGCTTGATTGAAAACTATGTTAAAAACGTGATTATGGTGAGAATTGATCCTAGGCCATTTTATACTGTAAAAAATATGCCTTTTCAACTTATAACCATCTCTCTAAAGATATTAAAAGATTGTAAATTTATTGAAAAAAAAACTTGGGTTTCTAAAGCCTCTCAAATTTTCTAATTTAAAGATAAGATTTTTTGTTACTTAAAACTAAATTATTTGAGTTTCATTTTATTTTTTTCATGATAAATTAATTAGTTATTTTGTGAAGAGATTATCTAAAAAATGATACTCTTATTTTACCTGTTCTGTTCCCATGCATTTGGGCTTGTGAGGCTTTACAAGTCTGAAAACTACTTGCTCTAAAGTTGTTTTTCCTCATCTCAGATCAACGAGGAATTCGAAGAAGTTCCTGTACAGAGTCGGGGTTTTGGTATTCTTGATGTTGGTTATAGATCAAAGGTAAAAATTTCAGACTCTGATACGAGTAGACTATAATTTTTCTTGCCTTTAAATGTATTGAGAAGAAACTAGTACTATATAGTATTTTTAACATCAATCATAACTCTTTGTAGTTCCTATCTAATACAAAATTTAGGCTTAAGAGTTAACTAGCTTCTTTAGTACAAATTAATGGATGTCATTAAAATAATTTTAAGGTCTTGCAATATTCTACATCAGGATTTGTTGCTTCTTGTATTTTATATTTCATTTTTTAAAGATGTCTGATTTTTTTAGCTGACAGTTTTTTTAACCTTTTTTTGATTTAACTTAAATATTCATTTTGGTAAAAGAAGTTCTCTAGTATATTATTCGTTCTGTTTTGGGAAGCTTGTGGAAAGCAATTCATCCTGTAACTTAATCAGATTGCAATTATTTATTATTTATTTTTTCCAACATTGTAGTTGATGAGGTGAAGGGGAAGGTGAGAGGAGGATTAGAGATAAGAAACCCTAGAAAGAAATATGGAACAGGAGTTGCAATACATTGAGATTGTTTCGTCTGACCTGTGCTGTTCATTCTTTGTACCCAGTACACGGCATAAAAGGATATTTGATTTTTGACTTCTTTAATGAATTTCTTGAGAAAACCTTATTAGAAATTACAAGAAATTTCTGTAGTTTGCTCACTTGCTTAATTGATGCCCGAGGAGTGGAGGAAGAGTGTTTTGGTTCCCATTTTTAAGAATAAAGGGATACACAATAGTTTGCAAATAATAGAGAAGTTGATCTATTTTTTTAATTATGGGAGAGGATAATTGAACATAGGTTAAGACGTATTACAAAGATTTCTCATAATCAATTTGGATTTATGCCGGGCAGGTCTACTATGGAAGCTATACATTTATTGAAAGGTTTGATGGAGAAGTTTAGAGATAATATGGAGAATCTACATTTGATTTTTATTGATTTAAAAAAAGTTTACAATTGGTTCCAAGAAATATCCTTTGGAGAGTTATTGAGAAAAAAGACATTGATATGACTTATATACAAGTCATTAAAGATATGTATACTAGAGCTGTTACTTGTGTTTGAACTGAAGGAAGATTGACCAATATTTCCTATTCCTGTTGGATTACATCAGGGTCGGCTTTAAGCCCATATCTTTTTGCTTTATGGATGATCTTAATGGACATTTACAGAAGGATGTACCTTGGTGTATGTTTTTTGCTGATGATATCCTTCTCGTGGATAAGACGAGAGAAAAAAGACCACGAAAAACTTGAATTATGGTGGTCTACATTGGAGTCTAAAGGCCTTCATTTGAGTAGAATTAAAACTGATTACATGGATTGTAATTTTAGTAGTAGTAGCTTTAGTGAAAGAAGTGTAACTTTGGGTGATCAAATTTTTAAAAGGTGTGAACGATTTAGATATCTCAGGTCTGTTACTCAAATAGGTCTAGGTCTGTTACTCAAATCGATTGTGATATATATGTGAATGTTAATAGTAGAATTCAAGTTGGTTGGTTGAAGTGGAGGAATGCTTTGGGTTTTTTGTATAATAGAAAATTTCCGCTTAGACTAAAAGGAAAATTTTATAAGATGGTGGTGAGACCTGCGATGCTCTATGACGCTGAATGTTGGCCTTTAAAAGAGAAGCATAATACTAAGTTAAATGTTGCCGAGATGAGAATGATTAGGTGGATGAGTGACTTTACAATTAGAGATAAAATGAGAAATGAATATATACGTGATAGGGTTGGTGGAGCTCCTATGATAGAAAAAAATAGAGAGTCATCTTAGATGGTTTTGTCACATTAAACGTCGACCATCTGATGATCTTATTAGGAGAGTAGATGTTTTAGATTCGACTTATGTTAAGAAAGACAGATGTAGACCTAGGAAGAAGTCTTGGGTTGTTGTATGAAAATGATCTTAATTTATTAGAACTAAATGAAATTATGACACTAAATAGGACGCAATGGAGAAAAAGGATTCATGTAGCCGATCTCACGTTATGGGATTAAGGCTTTATTGTTGTTGTTGTTGTTTGCTCACTTACTTAATTGCACTACTATTTGCATTGTGTTACTCTCTTGGTTTTGTTAGCGAAATATTTCCATGCAAGCCCAAAGCCACAAAAATGTTTATAAGACTGAAGACATGGCATAACTGCATTTTAAATGACTATTTGGGGTGACTACTCTTTTGAACCTCGTCTGAAACGTTAATGACTCAAGCCAATATTATGGGTGATTCATGATCCGGTAAATACTCGTTCCCTAGTCTGAACTAGAGTAGGTTAAGAATCTTTGCATTGTATTATTTCTCTTTGTTTATTTAGCGAAATATTTCCATGTAAGTCCAATGCCACAGAAAATGTTCATAAGTCGGAAGACATGGCATATCTGCAGTTTAGTTCACTATTTGGGGTGACTACACTTCTGAACCTTTTTCTGAAACATTAATGATGCTCACGTCAATATTAGGGGTCATTCATTATCCGGGAAATATTCATTCCCTAATTTGAACTAGAATAGTTTAAGAATCTCTGCTTAGAATGACAAATTTAGACTATTCGGTAAACTGTTAGAAAAAGGCATTCTTGATGTTGCTATCTATTTCTTTTTTTAAATAATTGACTGAGAACACTCAATTTTTTGAAGGAACCAAAATGGCTACGTCAATCTTGATTCAACTCCCCCCTTCCGCGATCCCCACAAAAAACTAAAAAAAAAAGGAAAAAAAAAAAGAAAAAGAAAAAAGCAGATTGCCACTTAATGAGATTTTTTATGTTCTCTCATCATTTCATGCTTTGCTTCATGAGATAATAATCACATGTGGCTACTCAAAAATTTTTTGCATTCATTTGAACTATTGAAAAATTATTTTCCAATATTTTGTTGATTTAAGTTTATGGTTTACCTGATTTCAGGAAGAGGCATGGGCTGCAGGTGGAAGCGGCATCTTATTGAGAACAACCAACGGTGGGAAGACTTGGGCACGTGACAAAGCAGCAGATAACATTGCGGCAAACTTGTATTCTGTGAAGTAATTCCCTTCTCACTCTGGCCATAATACAGTCCATGCTACGGATTTGGTTGTTTTAAGCTTATACGGCTAACCTATCAAACTTTTTATGAAATAATCTTAAAACAGCTAAGATGCCATAATGCTGTTGATTCTGCTCTTTTTGCTATTTACGAAAGTAAATCCTTTTTTCATATGCATTTCTTTTTGGTTCCTCTGATAGTTTTTTTTAATATTTTAATAAATTTTAATATTATTATTAGAATATTAGAATATTAACTTGCAGATTTCCTTATTAATATTCTAATATTCTAATAATATGTATGTGTATGTACATGTATGCATATGTATGTGCATGTATATGCATGTATATTATTAGATGATATTAGAAGATTTATTAAAAGATATTAAAAGATTTTTCTATTTCTTATGTTGCATTTCCTGTTATTTCTTTTTATATCGATTTTTTAATTTTTGTCATTCTTTTTTTTTTCTTTTGGGTGTTATTAGGAAATGTTTGGGTATTATATCTTTCCTTTCCTCGACTATTGTATCATGTATTTATACCCCTTTTGCTGCTCAATAAGAATATTCCCTCTATTATCAAATCTAACATGGTATCAGAGCCATGGTTCTATCCCTAGTCATTTCCGAGACTCTTCCCTGGCTGTTGGCCACCTACAGGCCTTTCCCTGCAAGGATTCCGCTGCTTGTCACCTGCAGCGGTTCTCCTTCCATCAGATCTCCCTCCAGCCTGCCGGATCTACCTCGAGTCGCCAGATCTGCCTCCAGCCGGTCGGATTTCTCTCTAGGCGACCTAATCTTTCTTGAGAAGAACCTTCCAGCCGCCAGACCTTCCTCTAGCCGGCCTATTATCCCTCCAGGGTTGTTGGAACACTTCCCTTAGGCCATATCTATCCCCTGCAGGACCCACCGTAGCTGATTCTTTCTTCTACAACTGAAACTTTCCTTTGTCTAGTCAAACCAACACCATCTTTGGCTCAATCGAAATCATGGCGAACTCTTCAACCATTAAGCTTCCTTCCGACTATGTACTTGAGTCCACCAAAGCATCAACGCAAACCACAATCCCTCCGCAGAATGAAGGCCTGAAAAACCACATGAACTTTTTGATCACTACCCATAACTTAACAACTCTAATTTTCTCCAACGATTCCACACCATGTCATTGTTCGTCAAAGGACGCTGGAAATTCAACTATCTCACAGAGATGATTAGTGAACCTAAAAAAACTGACCCAACGCATGGAGCATGAGAAGTGGAGTATTCCATGGGCATGTTTTGGCTGATTAATTCTATGGAGACTAATTTTGTCCGTTCGTATCTATTTCTTCTGTTTGCAAGTGCACTGTGGACGATAATTTGGGATTTATGTTGGGATGTTGGCATTGATCCTCCGGTCGACTCAAGTACACAGTCAGAAGGAAGCTTAATTGTTGAAGAGTCCGACGTGATTCCGATTGAACCAAAGGTGATGTTGGGTTGATGAGACATAGGAAAGTTTCGACTATAGAATGAAGAATCAGTTGCGGTGGGTCCTGCGGGGGATAGATATGGCTTTAGGGAGGTGTTCCGGCAAACTTGGAGTGATATCGGGCCGACTAGAGGAAGGCTTGGCCGCTGGAAGGTTCTTGAAAAAGATCATGTTGCCTGGAGAGAAATCCAGTCGGTTGGAGGTAGATTGGTGGCTGGAGGTAGATCCGGCTAGCTGGAGGGAGATCTAATGGAGGGAGAGTCGGCTGGAGGCTAACTGTAGGTGGCCAACATCGAAATCCTTGCAGGGAAAGACCTGTAGGTGGTCAACAACTAGGGAAGAGTCCCGACGACGACTAAGGTTAGAACCATGGCTTTGATACCCTGTTAGATTTGAGAATTGAGCGGAATAATCTTATTGAACAGGAAATGGGTATAAATATATGATACAAGGTCTAGGAAGATCCGTGAGGCAAAATAGGGATCAAAGACTGTGCCCCATTACTATAATGACTTGGTGACCTTATGGATGGAATGCGGTCTCTACAACGACTACACATGAGACTCTTTGACTGATCTTTCCCTCTTCCAGAAAGTTGTGGAAAAGGATCGTGTTTTCCAAGTCCTGGCAGGTCTAAACAAGAATCTCGACGAAGTCTAGGGTCTTATTCTTCCATAGGATCCGCTTCAACCTATGTTACATTCATCGAGGTGCGCCGCAAAGAAAGTCGGGGACTTGTCATGCCCGACACTGCAACTCCTTAAATCGAATAATCTGCCTTGGTTTCTAATAGTGCTCGACCCTCCACATCGTCACGGGCAAATCATTCTACTTGTGATTACTGTCATTCATGACAAGTGTTGGAAGATCCACGAGAAACTGACGCATAATTATTCAACCAAATCGTCGACTCCCACTCAGAATCACCTGGCTTGATTAAGAGTTAGATGGTGTACTTGTTCAAACTACTTGGATTTAGTCAATTCTTTTCCGACTCGTCGACCTACCATGTTTGTTAATGTAACATTTCAATGCCCCTCTTAGTTTTTTCTTCTAGTTTGTGGATTATTAATTGAGGTGTCACAGATCATATGACCAGATGTTCTTAGTTTTTCTTGACGTATTTGCCATACTTTGAGAGAGATATCGTTAAAATTGTGGATGACTCTTGTAGTTCCATTGCAAGTAAAAGTTCTGTTGTTCTAACAGCAGACCTGGCTTTAGAATTTGCGCTTCACGTGCCTTCATTAAAGTGTATCTGCTTGTCAATCATTAAGTTGACCTATGACCTTAATTGTGTTGCTCATTTTTCTCCTGATGTTTATGTTTTTCATGATCGTCGTTCTGAGAGGATGATTGAATAAGCGGGCAGTCGGACTCTATTTTTCATAAGGCAAAATCAGGGTTGATTAGGTCACTCCATTCAGTAGTTGTAGTCTTTCCCAGTTCACTGAATGTCCTATTACCCTTTTACACTGTCGTTTGGATCACCCCGATTTTCAATATTTAAAAAAGTTATATCCTTTGATGCTTAGTAATAAAAATTAATTTAGTTTCAAATATGAGATTTGTTAGTTAGGTAAACATCATCAAGTTTCACATCCACCAGACTCTCAGACTCGAATGCATGACTATACTAATAAATGATGATTCCTTATCTTGATTGATGATCACACTCGAATGACGTGGGTCTATATCTTAAAAGACAAATTTGAAGTTGCTATCATCTTCTATCTTTTTGAGCCAATTTAAAACATCAATTCAAGCTCTTTGGATTGACAATAACCATGATTTTTTAATTCTATTTAAGGGGATTTTTTTTTTGTTAAGGGCATTCTCCATCACAATTTTTGTATGGATACTCATGAAAAAAAATGTGATAGCCGAGCGAAAAACCGACACAATTTGCCCGTTACATATGTCTCATTTAAATGTCTCGAAATGATTTTGAAATGATGTTGTACTTACCGTCACATATCTCATCAATAGAGTCCCAAAAAAAATTCACAAATTTCGGACCGTGTTAGCAGCCTTGAGATCTTGTTTTCCTATCAATCTGTTTTTTTTCACTTTAGACCCCAAAATATTTATGTGCACGACATTAGTTCAAAATAATGCCCCCACTTGTAGTAAATTTGATTCTTGGTCAATCAAGTGTATCTTCCACGGATATTCTGCCACTCAAAAAGGATATTAGTACTTCGATCCTATCACAAATAAACTCTATATGAGTGTCGTTATCTCATTCTTTAAAAGTTTTCCCTACTTCCCCAACACTGCCTCAAGTAAGGGGGGGCTAGATTTTTTGGACACTACTTTTCCGACTCGGTTGGATATGCCACCTACTCCTCCAGGCACGGTTTCTGAGGAACCTTCTGTCCCACTAAATCCACCATCTGCCAGACCAACATCCACTCCACCTATTCACCGTGTCTATATTTGATGCATCAAAGCCTCGGTTGAGACCCTTCCCGATACCCCTACTCTTGACCCCGTTGTCTCTTTATAGGACTTAGAATCCGCCTCGGCCGACATTCCCGACACTACACTTACGGAGATTACTCTTGCTCCAAATGAGGAGGTGATTTCTAACATTGAGGTACACAATTAGACTTGTTCTCTTTATTCTATGATAAAATATGTCTCATTCCATATCTTGCGCTAACCTACAGAGCATTTGCCACTTCTTTGACAGATCATTGTTTTTCTTCTACTATTGAGGAAGCATTGTTAACTTTCCTAGAAGGCTGGAGTAATGGATGAGATGAATGCTCTTTGGCAAAATCATACGTGAGATGTTGTTGATCATCCTTGGGAAAAGAAAGTAGTTGGTTTTCGGTCGATCTTCAACACTAAATTTAACTCCGATGGAACATTTGAATGCAATAAAACACGATTGGTCTCCAAAGGCTACTCACAAACCCATGTAGTTCACTATGAGGAGACGTTTGCTCCAATTGCGAAGCTAAACATCATTTTGGTCCTGTTATCCCTTGCTATGAATTTGGATTGGTCCTTTCCTCAAGTAGATGTCAAGAATGCCTTTCTTAACTACGATCTTCAGATGAGACGTACATGTCTCTACTTCCAGGCTTTGACTCAACTTTTTCCCAGAGACAAGTGTGTCAACAACGACAATCTCTACGGATTGAAGCAATTTCCTTGGGCCTGGTTTGGCCAGTTCACGCAAATGATAGTGAGCCAGGGGTTCTCTCAGGTCAAATCAGATTATACTTTTTTCTTTTGACATTCCTCTAATGGCCAAATTATCATCCTGATAATCTATGTCAAAGATAATGTGCTCATAGGTAATGCGATGCCAGCCTTGGAATCTCTTAAAGGTATCCTTGCTAAATCCTTTGAAATGGACTTATGGTCTCTCCGATACTTAGGCATGACAGTTGTCCGGTCCTCTTGGGGCATCTATCTTTCGTAGCACAAATATGTGATGGACCTATTGACAGAGACCAACCCTCTAGTTTGTGAATTAATGGTTGTTTCAATGGACTCCAATGAAAAATTAGCTGATGTTCCTAATGTTCCTGTGAATAAGACATACTACTAGTGCCTTGTGGGAAAACTTATTTATCTCGTCCATACGCACCCCGATAGTTGCCACGTGGTAGGTTTTGTAAGCCAATTCATGTACAACCCCAATGAGCACCATCTCACAACTATCCACCAGATCCTTCACTACTTAAAATGTACACCGGGCTCAGGTATGTTATTCTCGCATCACTCTTCTCGTTCTATTGCAGTACTGACGTTGATTGACCGGGTCCGTCCATGATTGAAGATCTACCTCAGGGTGCTCATTCGTGTGGGTAAACTTTGTCTCCTGGAAAATTTAGAAATAGTCGGTGATTGTCAGGAGCAGCACAGTTCGTTCCATGTCTTTGGGAATCTTGAAGCGCTCTGGTTATACATCATGCTCCGCGAATTACAAATACCGATCTCTGCTCATGTACAACTTTTAGGTGATAATAAAACCACAATTAACATTGCTCATAATCTGGTTAGCATGACTGCTCCAAACATGTAGAAATTGACCGTAACTTCATCAAGGAGAAGCTTGATTTTGTGGATATTTGTGTTCCATTTGTTCCATCCAGTAGTTGTTGACCTCATTATTGGTTGAGGTCTAGTTTTTTCCTCTTTAGTACCCTAGGGTCTAGCCATAGGATTTTCCTATTGACTATTCCTAGAAGACTAGAAAAGGAACCAAATTCTTCTTTGCTCAACTTGAAGTTCCACATATTGGTTATAACCTCTAACAATTAGTAGTTGGGGTCAGTATGGGGGAACTCAAGGGGAGTTTCCCATTGGATGGTCAGACCTTAGGACTAATCCTGAGTAGTCTGGTGATGGTTGAGATGACTTACACACACTAAACTTTCTTGCATGCCCCAAACCCTAAGACCCCTTGATTTGATCCCGTGATTCCTTTTGGAAAGTTCATATAAATGAACCTATACCCCTAGTCTTTGGCTAAGAGGGTTAGAATCAACATATTGAGCATCCAAAATAATCCTCACATGGCTCCTATTGGTTTAGCATGGCTTCATGACTTACTTTCCCGTTCTAGCTCAAAATCACCAAATTACCAAAATACCCATATATCCCTAATTTTTGCCAAAACTCCCAAAATTACCCAAACATCCCTAATTTTTGCCAAAACTCCCAAAATTATCCAAAATACCCAAATTTGTCCAAAGATCGTCTCAAACCACTCACCACTACCTAAATTAACCAAAATTCACCAAAATCACAAAATTCCCAAAATACCTCCAAAATTGCCTAAAATTACCAAAATGCCCCATATGACCCAAAAATTCCCAATTTCAATTTTTGACCATCATATTAACCCAATTTGACCAAAAGCCCCAATTTGTCTTTAAAGACCAAATTTCCCCAAATTAGCCTCAATCTTGACCCAATTGACCCCAATCTTGCCAATTTCAGTTCCGAACTAAAATTCAGTATCCCCAATTCCAATCTCAACAAAATACAAGCTCAATTTGATCCAATTGCAAGCCCAATTTCACCCAAATAAAAAAGGCCCAATTTTGACCATATGCCTAAATCCACTGAATTAGCCTCCCAATTCAATTCAAAATCACTTGAAATTGCTCCAAATCCTTCATGACATCTCCCTACACCAAACTCAACATTCAATTAACCCAAATTTTAGCCCAAATTAAATTTCAATCTTAAAAGCCCAAATCTTTAAGTCATTCAAAAAGGCCCAAATCCAATAGCCCACATGACAAATTTTCCCCCCATCATCCATTTAATCAAAATCATTTTCTAACCTAAATTCATGATCAAATTATTCTAAAAAAATGCCTCATGACAAACTCCACCAAAATGCCTCATAAATTCAAAAATCCCTTCTCATGAAAAATAGCCAAGCCACATGCAAGCCATGAAGCCACTCCCAATGTAAGCCATGAGAGCCATGCCACATCATTAAGCTATTAATGGCAAGAGACCAAGCCACTTTCAAATATCCTTAAGAGCCCTTTTAACCCGCTTCATGAAACACCCAAACCTCATGCATGATGATTAAGCTGAATCATCTGATTTCCCTCAGCACCCAAACCAGCCTTGGTGATTGAGTCCAACCCCAAAAATTGGCTCAACATTATCTCTTTCCCCATACTATTTCAATCCTATACCTTTACACATGGCCAACCCCAATTGACTTCACCAAACCAAAACTCTGACTTCCCTTAGTCAAATGGTAACCTGAGCCTGGCCGGCCGACCACCTAGGCTGCCGGAAAAGCCATGACCAGAAGCTCCACCTTGGCCAAATCTCAAAATTAAACTCATCCAATTTGTCTCATCCCAATTGGATATTTGCACATTGTTGACATCCACATAAGTAACCCAAAACACCTACCAATTGCCCCTGATGGCCTCTCCTTCCCCCTCTATTTAAACCCACCCTCCATGGCCAAACCAAGGGAGCTTGAAATTCCTTGGGGAGACTCTGCCAAATTGCTTCCAGAGCTTTCTTAAGACCTCCCACCAAAGTTAAATTAATTGCACCCACACCATCCCCTGAGTGAGAGAAAAAAGATCCCCCATAAAAGCCTCATCATCAGACCACCCTAGCATAGACTTTGATCAACACCCAAAATCAGCCTTAGTTGAAACCATACCTAGGCAATTTACCACGACCTAAGGCTTCATCTAGGAGCTCTCTGGACTCAGCTCAAGCTTTTGGAAGCACCCAATCGAGGCCACGCCTCTTGGAAAAAGGTATTGAACTCTCCCCTTAAACCAAGCCTATTTTAATTCCCCATGCTTATAGAATCAATTTAAACATGATTAACCGTATGTATATGTTCTCCTAGTCTAGACGCATCTATAAAAGCAAACCACACTTAATTTGGTTAAGTATAGAGAGAGATCTTAAGCTTTGAAAATGGATGGTTCTCGGGCTAAGGAGCGTGTATCGAATGGAGCGTCTTGATGCGATCGGACAACGCTTTGGTTCGTGAATGGGGAGGCTGACTCGTATCGAATGGAGGGTCTTGATGCGATTGGACAACGCTTTGGTTCGTGAATGGGGAGGCTGACTGCGACACGTGTCTGTTCGACGCGTACGAGGATGAGTAGGATAAGTACAAAATTAGGGGCTTTTTTCTATTTATTTAAACACCATTCCTATTTATTTAAACACTAGTACTTCAAAAATGCATATGTTTGTGTAGAAAAATCACAAAAATAAAATATGAATACCCTCTTCCTCAGTGAACAGAGGAGAACAATGTGGAAATGGTTTCATATTTTTTTATGTATATATTATTTTTAATTAATCAAATAGTGTTTTTCTTATTTAAATTTTCCATTTGCATAGACATTTCACCATGGCATGGGACCATGGGGCTTTTGATGTCTCTGTTGTTAGGCATATCCCCTGATTTTGCCAAGGTCAGGGGGCATCTCTAACTAGAGATATTTAATTTTCAAGTTAATGGTCTTTGTTTTGGTTAAAAAATTATAAAAATTAAAATAATCATCAGAAAAATACAAAATTTATTTTGGTAGGTTCATTGTGGTCAGACGACGCTAGGAAAAATATAAAATTAGTTTGATTTATTAAAAATAATCCTAATTGTCACCAACCCTAAAAATGAAATAAAATTAATTTGGAGTAATTTTAAATGTAAATGACGTAAAAATCATTCTCCACTGTGATTTAATGTCAAAGGAGTTACCCATTAAAATTTCAATTCAATTGGAGTTAATTTGACCCTTCAAATGAATTAATCAATTAAAATCACATTTTTGGCATTAAAATAATTATAATAATTAAAATAATACTTTAAAAATCACCAAATTGATTTTGGGAGCTTCTTATGACTAGAGGAACCTAAGAAAAATAAAATTGGAATCAAAATAAATACTTCATTTTTTAGCTATTTTTAAGCATTTAAATAATTAAAATCATAAAAATTGCTAAATTGTAAAAATACACTAAAATGTCACATTTGACTTGCTGACCACTTAGAGCCAATAAAAGTAATTTTCCTAATTTTCTAAGTCAAGATATTAATTTCTAAAAGCTTAAAATGAATTTTCTCTAATTTCTCACTAAAATAATTCCAATAATTAAAATATAAATAAAAAAAAAATATGAAATTTGTTTCTTTGGGTTCCCTAGACTCAGAGAGAATTAATAAAAATATAAAACTTAATTTTCTATTTAAACATATTTTATATTTAGTTAATGCTCAAAACAAACAAATAATTCTAATAATTAAATTAAACCTCTAAAAATCATGAAAATTGGTCCAAGTGGTCCTCTGACCTAGGTAAACCTCTAGTAGTTTTTTTAAGGACAGAGGTTTTGTTTTGTTTGAGTTATTAAATGATTGAAAAATCCCTATTTTTGTATTAGAAATAATTATAAAATTAAATAAATTCAGAAAAATCACATTTTCTCTTCGGATATTTTAATTAACCCATGAATGGGGTAACTTAAAATTTTCAATTCATTTGAGTTTAATTTAATTAATTATAGGGTATAAAGGCGTTAGGGGCAAAAAGGTAATTTTGGAATTTAAGGTTTAATTAATATTTTGGCTTAACCAGCTTAACCAAAGGGCTAAATCAAAGGGCTAAATGGGCAACAAATAATCTATGTTTTGATGATTGAAATATGAAAGGGATAAATGGTAGTAACCAACATCACTTTCACTTTGGTCTTGTAAAAGATAAATTTGTAATTTTCTTAACATTGATGAAACTTGGAAAAATATTTAAATAAAAAAAGATGTTAATGTGGTGGGTTTGATGTTAATGTGGGGGTTTGATTTTTGGAAGATTATAATTCACTGATTTTAAGCCTCAATTAATGGTTTTGAAATGACTTATAATTCATGATAAGGATTAAAAGTATAAACATTTAAATCTTTTTCTAAAATTAGAAATCTACCCATTAAGCTTTTAAGGGCTTCGTAGTGAACTAGACTTAATCAAAAAAATTTTTAGTGAAATTTAAAAAATAATCTATAACTAATTTAAAACTTTTTAAAACATTACAAGCCCATATTTAAAATCAAAGTGTTAAGCTTCTTAATTAAACCAAATTGCCCTAAGGGCCTTCACCTATATAAATATAAACAAAACAACAAGTAATAATTAACATTTTCGTATTGATTAAGAGGTTGAATCACTGTAGATTAGAAATTTGTAGATTAGAAATTTGTACGAGTTGCATAAACTTGATATTCATTTGAGACCTTTTAATAAGATTATTAGGTTGATCCTTGATCACTTAGATGTGCTCTCAGGAGTGTTTTTTTGTAGGTATTGTCTAGTAGTATTGGGATGTGGTGGAGCATCTAGGAAAAGTGATAAGAATAGTGGCGAGAGATTCAATAAGGGCACCAAATGAGTTTATTTTAATGGATCCATTTCTTGTAGGTGGGATTCGGAGATTCTTGTCATTTGTGTTTTTTTGGGGTGGGTGGATGTGATAATAATCAAATGTTAGATATTGTGGCAAGAGAAATATATGGCACAGTGCAAGACTGACAAGCAAGCGACACTTGGATTCACAATGAGGATGGCTATGAATCAGTCAGAGGGATCAAGACGCATAGAACAACCCTCGAGATGATGAATGGAGTGTGAGGAGGTAAAAATCTACATCACTGATATCATATGAGTTTAAGGGTCTGTTTGAGGCAGCTGCAACTTATCTAGTTTATCCAAATAAACAACTTATTTTGTTAATCTATTGATCAACAACTTATCCTTATAAGTTGATTGACTGTGGTTTGTGCGTTTGGAAAACAACTATTTCTGGATAAATGATAATTTTGCCCCTGATCTGCATAAGTTGTTTAGTTATTTGATTTGTGTGTTTGAAAAATAACTGAATTGCAGTATTTTCTGGATAAATGTCCGTTTTGGCACTGCCAAGTGTTATTGTTTGCACCAGAACTGTAATAACTACACATTTGACAGCTGTGAAAAAAAAAACCACTTCATAACTAGACAAAATTATGATATATACCTCACTTAATAATGAGTATAAAGATACCTAATAAAAAGAAAAAAACATAATGAAATTACAATTAATAAAAGAATGATAATATTCATTTTAAACTGCAAAAGAAGCATGTCATGAGCAACGTTGTCCAATTGGGACACCATCGAATCCCGAGCCACATTGTCCGGTTGGGAAACCGTCAAACTACAAGTGACGTTCTCTGGTTGGGATACCGTCGAACCCCAAGCAACGTTGTTCAGTTGGGATACTGTAGAATCGGACGGACTGTCTGCTCACTTGAAGAACTTACAGTCGTCCGATCTGTCTACCCACCACGGGCACCAATAGAACTGTCGTCTATAGCTATGTGGCTTACACAACGTGAGTAGCAAAGAAGGCTGCCCGCAGCGGCATAACACTCGCCTTGAGTTCCCCGATAACCTGTAGCTCATATTTCTACAATTATTCAAGAGAGCACTTTATTCAAAAAATTAGATGAAATAAAAAAAACATATTGAATTTGAAAATACGAAACGAAAATGAGTAAAAAAAACAGGCAATATCATCATGTATCTAACAAGCCCACGAACAAAATAAAATGAAAAAAAAATTGCAAAATTTTTAAATCCAAAAATTTATCGAATATAAATATGTTGAATACAATGCAAACAAATAAAAAAAACAAGTAAGAGGCCTTAGAGAAGTACCTAAACCAACCAACGAGTTTGTCACAACAAGTAAACAGTAGACCTTGTTAAAAAATGAGTTCTCGGTTGCCTTTAACCCATGTGAGACCAGCGTCCAGTGTCATATGTGTTTATCACAAAAAAAGGCCATCCAGTAGATTCTTATATATCGATGCATAGTCGAGAAGAAATGACCTCGGTTGCCGTCATTAGGATTTCACATGCAACGCCAACGGGATAACCCACGGTCTGTGACACATGTATATCACCAAAAAAGTCCATGTTTGCGGATCCTCATAAGCAGAAACACCAAAAAAGGAGAGGATCCTCATTGCCTTTATTAGGATTTCACATTCACTACTAAAATAACGACAAACTGACAATCTTGAAAAACTCATAAGGTCATATGTTTCATCATTGACCTCACAAACTCACAAAAAAAAACATAAAAGCCACTAAAACATGTTAATATCATAAAATTGAAGGTTACAATGGAACTAACGATGTAAGAAGTGTACATAAAGTATGTAAAATAAAGAAAATGAGGTCAATCAACAACCGCATATAACATCTGTGATATGTTTCCTCAAAACAGCCATCTACGCTGCACCTTCGCCATCATGGGTGTCAAATTCACGTGACTTCATAACATCCTCTAAAATAAATTGTCCAACCTGAAATTTGAATGCTTCAGGCGGGATATGCATGTCATCAGCGTCAGCCATATTGAAGTCTGTATCAAACCAAGAGGGATGCCTCCTAATAAAATTGTGGAGCGTCATTGTGGCCACCATAATATGTATTTGTTTAGGAAATGGGTACGTCGACATATCGCGTAGGATGACCCATTTTTTCTTCCAAACCCCAAAAGTTCTTTTAATCACCCTGCGTAAGGAAGAGTGACATTTGCTGAACAATTATTTTCTATCATGGGCAACACCACTTGATTTTGAAATCACGGATGTGGTATTTGGTATCTGGAAATGACTTTAAATACCCCATCTATAAGGGATATCCGACATCCACCAAATAATATTTATCTGTCATGAAATACAGTATTATTGACTATTGATAACAAAAACTAATAGTTTAAGAAAAGTAAACTAACTTTTAGACTGATGAGGGAAGCGTTGTCTGTTATTTCTTGTTGCATAGGCAAAAAGATGACTGTCATGTGCCCTCCATTCCCATCTAGTCATTACAAATGTGATGCACATGTTGAAGTCACATATGACTTTCACGTTTTAGGTAGCTGAACCACATCAACCAATGTATGCCACCTTTTCATGGTTGGGTAGTCGGGCATCCATGTGTGTACCGTCAATTGCCCAAATGCAATTCTGTTTGAAGTTATTAGAAATGTCAATCCCAACACAATAATTACATTCTGAAGTAAACATAATGCACTAATAAAACTTACCTTGAAAAATAGCATGTAACGTGGGTCATTAGCATTTTTTTTCTGGAGTTGTACCAAATGACGGATTTACTGACTTAATTACGTGGGACGTTAGACTAACAAATGCTTTTAGACCTTTGTAGAAGTATGGGCTTATTGTCTCTGAGGAATTATGGAATTGCTCCATGGTTTCTCAGGTTGATTCGTTTTGAGATAGAATGTACGGCGTAATTGCCAACACCTCCCTTGTAGTCGTTTTGGAAGAACCTCGGAGGTCGTGGTTGCTACGTAGCTCGTGAAGGAGATCCAAAAATGGGTACACTCATGCAAAATATGCTGATGAATCTTATTGGATCTCCAACGAGCATCTAGCCCCCCCTCCCACCCCCATTTATCCCCAATAAAGGACCACGTCATGCGCGGTGTTTGAATAATGATGGAGCGATAGTATTCTAACAACAATATAACAATTTCCGCAGCCATTTTTTTGCGACGTTCTCGTTGCCGATTCATCATGAATAAATGATTTGTTAGGGTAACATGCTATGAATAAACTGCTTCTTAAAACAAAAGAAAAAAATCGTGAAAATATAAAGAAAAGCAAACATTTTTCACAACATGTACTACTTTAATGACAAAATTTTCCACATATCATTGTCTTAAAAATACTTAAAAAACAAATATATCTACTACAATCCGCAAATCCAAGAGCCACAAAATAGCAAAAGCTCATTTGCCAATCGAGAAACGTAAATATTCGAGACGTAGCTCGAGCTGCAACCTCATGAATATCTGCCTGCGAGTCGGGTCCTTGAACACTTTAACACATTTTAAATAGAAGGTGTGATCAACCACAATTTATGGAATTCCATCTAAAACTATCAAAAAATCATCGATAGTGGTGTCAGCTGTAGCACCAGGTTGCAGTGCTACAAAAACTTGAATCAGTCTATCTATCGAGCTCTTCGCGAAAACATCTTTATCTTTTGTGCTTTTTCCATCCCACGCCTCTTTGATTGACACGTGGACTCGAGCTCTCTCGGGTTTATGGTAGGTCCTTCACTAGAACCCTTAATTTGATTGGGTTGCAAGTCAACTGTGATGCTTGCAAATCCTTGATCACTTGGGTTGAACGCATCTTGACTTGTCACGACAACTCTCTTGAACATTACGTCTAATTTTTCTTCCAAGTTTAGATCAATTCTGCACACCTTAAATTATTTTGCAGTTGGTACTGCCTGCAACGTGGAGGGGGGAGGGAGTGGGAAACGGGAGCAAATTAGACGAAATAAAAATAAAAATGATAATTAACTGAAGAGTTCGCAGGGGTACAATTATTACCTCTAACTTCTCAGTCTGTCATTCCTCTGAAGCATCCACAGTATGCTTGATAGGATCCCATCCCAATCCCATGGGTCTCAGTTTCTGTTTGTTCCATAACTTTCAGTCATTCTTTAGCTGATCCCACTTGTTCTTGAATTTTAACCTATCGTACTCTCACCATGTCATTTCTTTAAACTTTTTGGAAATATTCTGCCACTCTTCTTTGTAAAAATAAGTGATTGTTTTAGTTCCAAGTTCAATCTCCTTAATACAGAGATTGCAGAAAATGTTTGTGACATCCTTATCCCACATTGCTGACGTAGTCGCTTAGTTGTTCTTAGCCATAATGAGATCAGTAAAAGATATGTATCAATAAGTACACTGGTATTGATAATAAAATTATGCACCAATAGAAACAATAACATAACATAATAAAGAAACACATTTGAAGCATAAAACACAAGTCACCATAAACATAACTCACACAACCCAAGGTCTGCAGAGCACACCCAATCCACCATAAATAACACTCACATGCACCACACACAAGCAGACCTCACATCCACCACTCAAGTCTCCATAAACACCTCTCACGACCACCACTGTCACAAGCACACCTCACATCCACCACCAACCAACACACCTAAAGTCAGGAGAGCACGCCCAAGCCACCATAAACACCACTCACAGCCACCACTGTCACAAGCACACCTCACATCCTCCACTGTCACAAGCACACCTCACATCCTCCACCAACCCACACACCTAAAGTCAAGAGGGCACACACAAGCTACGATCAACACCACTCACAGCTATCACTGTCACAAGCACACCTCACATCCACCACCAACCCACACACCCAAAGTCAAGAGGGCACACAAGCGACGATCAACACCACTCACAGCTACCACTGTCACAAGCACACCTCACATCCACCACCAACCCACACACCCAAAGCCAGGAGAGCACACACAAGCCATGATCAACACCACTCACAACCACCGCTGTCATGTGCACACCTCACATCCACCACCAACCCATACATCCAAAGGCAGGAGAGAACACACAAGCCGCGATCAACACCACTCACAACCACTGCTGTCATTTGCACACCTCACATCCACCACCAACCCACACACCCAAAGCCAGAAGAGCACACCAAATCGACTATAAATACCACTCACAGCCGCCAAACCCACACCCAAAGCCAGGAGAGCACACCCAAGCCACCATAAACATAGGAGATTAGTTCATCCCAATATAAGCTCGGACAATTGTTCATATCTCAACTAACAAATGGGCTCAACCTGTTGAATAATCCTCCATCCAATTCATATCTCAATTAAATGAATTCTACAAAAATGCCATAGAAAAAATGCCACAAAAGTAATGCCTACAGCTTTCCATATGGTTTTCCATGGCTTCAACAAGCCAAATTTCTCACAGATATTAAAAGCATAAAATGATGAAGCAAAATTACCACAGAAATTCCATAGAAAAAATCGGGATTCCAATAAGGAAAACGAAAACCTTCTCAAAACAAAAAAGAATGTCATTCAATGCTTCACATCTTAATTCGCATAGAAAACGTTTCATCCTAAACCAGAAGAGCCATTCATACGCATTGCTTCACAACCATCCATACGCAACGCTCCATTGTTGCGAATCACAAGAAAAGCAAGGGTAAATACTTACAGAGCACATCGATGACAGATCGCAGAGGAGAACATGAAGAGAAAAACAATAGACGTGTGAGAGGTGCAACAAGGTCAGGGAAGAGGATCGAAAGTTACCTAGGGCACGAGAGGGGAAAGGTGGCGATAGGGGGTTGGTAAGTAAAAAAAGGATCGAAATGTTGGCCCGCGGGACGTGGGCGCGGGCCGCGTACAATTGTAATGCAAAAGTGTGTTTGGCGGGACGCTCTCCAAACGCGAAAACCAAACGCCATAGCCGCGCTTTCAAATTGCAGAAGCTATGAATAAACCATCCCAAACACACCCTAAATAATGCTTTTTCGTTTCCTTCATTTAATCAATATGATTTATTATACGATGTAGAATTTGATTTAGGTACATTATAATAATGCTGCAGTAAATCAAAGCTAAGTCAATTAAATGTATACAAAATTATTAAAGATATTGACAAATAATGAAACTAACACAATAATTGCAATTAATGTGTTTATCTCTTTGAACCACATAGCAATATTAAGTGGAATTTCCATATTAATATCTCTTAATAAGATATCAAAACCATTTTATTTTATTTTATTGCTAGACACACTACCATTAGCTTGACCATATTTTGCCTTTTTTTTCCTATGTATAAGCCAAATCTAAATACACGAGGCATATGATTTTCAGTGAAATTTAGTTTGCTCTACACAATGGTTGGGTATCTAATGTTGTGATGAATAATCTTAATTCACTCTGATAGCGGATTTCAAATGTGAACTATAAATGGCAAATTGATAACTTAAACGTAAGAAGCTAGCTTACTGTTTCTTTAAACTTGGTTTGGCCAACGCTTAAAAGAATGATTTCCATTCTTTTTGAAAACCAAGAAGTTTCACATGTTTTACTTACATCCATGTTTTTTGCTTCGGAAGCAACCTTTTAAAAATCCATTCCATTAATTAATGTATCAGCTCGTATGTGTATTTTAACAGCTCTTTTAATCAGTCATTATTAATCTTGCAGATTTTTATGGTTTGATATATTAAGAATGAGTTTATACTGCAGATTTATAGATGATAACAAAGGCTTTGTCTTGGGTAATGATGGCGTCCTACTTCGATATCTTGGGTGAACCATTAAAAAATGACTTATGGGGGAGAAGTTAGCATTCTTTTGTACTAAAAGCGCCGCTCTACAAGTACCTTTCGACTTGTAAATTATGCTCCATTTGTAGTTTTTTTTTTTCTTGGATGTCTGAACATTCATACAATACATATTTTCCTTGCATCTCTCTACCATTACAATCTTCCTATTCTTGCTGTCGCAAGACTTTGAATTTGTAATTCCTTTTTGTTTCTGATCCTATTGCAAACTGGAAATTTGATAGCATCATTCCACCATTACAATCTTCCTATTCTTGCTGTCGTAAGACTTTGAATTTGTAATTCCTTTTTATAATCTGATCCTATTGCAAACTGGAAATTTGATAGCATCCGCTGATTAAAAGCTTTGATTCAATTTTTATGTGTGACGATGATTTTCGTTTTGCATATGGAAAAATTTTGTATTTTTAGGGAGTTGATTAATGTTTTGTTGCATCCAAGAATTCATGCTTTTTATTTGACAGATGTATTTTCCTCACTGAATAAAGTTAGGCTCAAAGTAGTTTGCCCTTTGGTCGGTAAGCTTGTAGTAGTCAAGTAGTGTGAAATAATTGGATTAGAAGGAGCCCAAGCCTTTGCATGTCACATAAAAGAAAAATTTTAAACATTTCTGAAAGTTAATTTCGCATGAAAATCTGTAATTACGAAAGAAACGAGTTTGGTAAATGTTTAATTTTTTGTTTAGAGTGCCATTAGAACCTTGATCACGCAAACTCTTCTTGACATTGAAGCAAAAAGATAGTTTAATGGGGAATCTTTTGTGCCAGAATGTAATTTTTAATGCTCTTTATTCTTTAAAAAATAAAGATCAGGAGCAGGAGCAGGAATGGCTACATTTAAGCCCTTGTTTGCTTCTATGCAAAAATGGTTTTCTCATCCCAAAGCTAATTGATCTCATGGCTCCAATCTCCAGTGATAAGCAAACAAGTAAATCCTAAGTTCTAGTGTTAATTTGTTTGAACCATGTTAAAACATTGCTTATCTGTAATTGATCTCATTTTTTGTTTAAAGTGCCATTAGAACCTTTATAACGCAAACTCTTCTTGACATTGAAGCAAAGGATAGTTTAATGGGGAATCTTTTGTGCTAGAATGTAAATTTTAATGCTCTTTATTCCTTAACAAATAAAGATCAGGAGCAGGAATAGCTACATTTAAGCCCTTGTTTGCTTCTATGCAAAAATAGTTTTCTGATCCCAAAGCTAAATTGATCTCATGACTCCAATCTCCAGTGATAAGCAAACAAGTAAATCCCAAGTTCTGGTGTTAATTTGTTTGAACCATGTTAAAACATTGCTTTAAATCATGCTACAACTTTGTTTGAACCATACTGAAATGTTGGTGTTTTGACCGAATCTTATTTGAATTTTACTTGAATCTTTCTCAACTATTGCTCCAATTATGTTCGAATCTGAATTTTGCTTAAATATTTGTTGAACAAAACTTTATCATGAAAAGCTTCGACAATTCATTTGCAAATACATGAGAGAACTTTTGAATAAATTTTTAGGCATAGTACAAACAAAATTATGTTTGAATTTTGCTCCAACTGTATTTAAAATTTAATTGTTTTTTCAAATGTTGCTCCAACTATACTAGAACTTTGAATTTTACTTAAATTTTTGTTTGAACCAATTTTTGTCATGATAAGCGTTAATAATTTGTTTTCAAATGCATTAGAGGGATTGTAAAAAAAAAGGTCATCATTCGGGAATAATTTGTGTTTGGCTTGTTAAGTAGCTTGTGTTTGATTTGCTCATTAAGTAATTAAGCTGAATAAATAATAATTTTGAGCTCGATTTATAAATGTTAGGCTGTGTTTGTGCAGCTTATATGATGGATGCTGACTTGCTTGCTTAGAGAGCAAAAAAAGAATGGATCGAAGCCCAAGTTTATGATCAATCAAGATGACATATTGAGATTTTAGGACCAATTGTGTGTTCTATATCAGAAAAGGACTTCCACAGAAGATACTTTGTGAAGCACATTATACTTCATATTGTGTTGCTTTTATAGCAAAGTGTCTGACCTTTCAAATGGTTAAGGCTGAGCATCATAGACTTAGCGGTCTATTACAATCACTTCCCATTCTAGAGTAGAAATGAGAGGAGATTTTCATGGACCTTGTTGTTGACTTGTTGAGATCGAAGCAAGGACATGATGCTATTTGGGTTGTGGTCATAGAATAACTAAGTCAACTCATTTTCTATCAATCAAGTAGAACTATTTGGTGGATAAATTATCCTAGATTTATATAGATACCATTTTTCGACTGCATGGAATTCTAACCATAATTTTAATGGATAAAGATGGATGATTTACTTGCAGGCTATGGAAGCAAGTGAGAGGAACTATGGGCACGAGATCAAATTTTACTACTGCTTTTCATCCTTGAACAGATGAATAGTTGAAGCACACCATTCAAACCTTATAAGCCTTGCTAAGAGCTTTCATTTTAAACCTGCTTTTCATCCTTGAACAGATGAATACCTTATAAGCCTTGCTAAGAGCTTTCATTTTAAACTTTGGAGGTAGCTAAAAGAACTATAATTTGTTGGTAGAGTTTGTTTATAACAATAGCTTTCAGGCTGGTATCGACATGGAGTCATATGAAGCATTTTTTGTAGAAAGTGTAGATCCCTCTTATGTTATTTTGAAGTCAGTTAAAGACCAATATTTGGACCTTAACTACTGGATCATGCTACTAAGAAGGTTTGTCATATTTTAGAACAACCACGTGTGGCCCATGATTGTCAGAAGAAGTACGTAGACCCAAAAAATAAAGAGATTAAATTTAATTTTGAAGATCACATTTTTTTTGAAGATTTCAACTATGCATGGAGTTGCACAATTTGGCAAGATTGGAAAGCTTCAGTGTCGTTTCAATTGTCCTTTAGAGGTGATCAAGAAAGGCAGTAGAGTTTCATATCTTTTGACTTTTCCTCCAAGAGTTTCAGAAGTACAAAATGTCTTCCACGTCTCTCTAATTTGACGTTATGAGCATGATGACTCTCATATTATCTAGTATGAGCCATTGATGATTCAGGGAGACCTTAGTTATGAAGAAGTACAAGATCACATCTTAGAGCATAAAGTTTAACAGATTTGCAACCGATCTATTCTTCTTGTACCAGTGCTTTGGATGAACCAATCATAATGAGAAGCAACTCGGGAGATTGAAGAAGGGACGATCACAAAATACTTAACGTTTTTCCATAACTAAGGTATGAATTTGGGGAAAAAATTCTTTTTAGGAGGGTTGTATGTAAGATTCAAAATTTTACCTTTTCCTCCCACGTGATTTTTTTCCTTTTTTTCAACACTTTTCTGATTTGGACTCCTTTAATTCTTTCGTTTTCTCCTTCCCCCTCGCATCTACCACCTTCATGAAGTGTTTGATCACACTGCCTCTCTGCTTTATAAGAGTAGAGCATGGGCTAGGGCATCTAACACCTCCTCACCAGACTTCCTTCTTTGTCCACTAAATCCCTCCTATCTCACTCCTCCCTCTCTCACGCAATCGCCCAGAACCATCACTTTTTGGTTGAATTATCCTAAAAGGCAACTAAGGAACCATAGACTTACATAAACCTTTGAAACATACCTAATTGTGATGGCTTGGTATTGACTTCCTGGGTTAGTAGACACCATCACAATCAGAGCTAGCCTAGAAGGAAACTCAAAAATCGTAGGCATACAGAGGCCTCTAAAACATACCTCCTCTTCTTTCCACCTGCTCCTACCTGAAACCATTAAAGAAGGAAACCCTCATCTTTCTCCTTCTTCCTCCCAACCAGGTGCATCTTCTCTAAATCCCATAAATATATTTTCTAATAGGATTTAATGATCCTGGATTTAAAGGAAAACATAGGAAAAAATGGGATTTAAGAACCTGTAGGATTCAAAGTTATTATTATTTTTCTATTTGATAGGTTTTAAATGCAAGTTAAAGTTAATTTTAATTAGATTTGTGATTTATTTCTTTTATAAATATTAAAATAATATTTTAATGACAGTAATAATCATAATAATAAGTATATATCTTATTTAGGATACACCTAATTTAATGAATAAATAAGTTTAAATACATACTTATTTATATTTATTTTTTCTATATCATGTAGGATCGCTGGTTGAACTATTAAACTCATTGAAGTATCTTGAAGTAAGTAACTACTTTTTATTAGAGGATAAACGTACCCTTCCTAATTATGGGCGTTAATTCTTATTATTTATAGTTGATTCACAACTATTCCATATGATTTCCAGCCATGCCCTTAATACTTAAATTATGATTTTCACTTGCTATATTCTTCAATTATTACTCATGATGAAATCAGTAACTGTCTTACTCGATTGTTGCTAAACTCCCACATATATGAATAAATCTTCTAATTATAATATTTTATTTTCATGCACTATACTTCTATTAAAGTACATCTAACATATCAGAAGCCTGCATGAAATAACTTATTTCTTACATATTATACCTATGAAAATTTTGGTATTCATGTGTGTGAGGACATGCAGGTTGGTGGAATCCTTTTGGAAATTTGATATTAGAGCAGATGTGCACATAAAGTGACAACTCTACAGAAAATCAGCGATTTTCCTTAGGTTGGCATTGACCTTCCTGGTTTCAAGGTTTCTACTAAAACCGAAAATATAAATATTAATAAAAATTAAATAATAAAAAACGTAATTTGAAATGATTGCATGTTTTCTTATGATAAGTAAGCATATTTGATGTTTACTACTCTATTGTTATCTTATAATATTATATATGCACATAATAATCGTCCATATTTGTTCTTCATATTCAATGCTCCATTTCCTTTGTCAATTATGCTTTAATAAATAATTATTATCTACTGAGTTTATTTGTCGAACTCGCTCCTTTAAACTTTGCATAATAGGTTCTTTTTGGCCACCAATAGAACCATCTCCAACAGAGCAGACCTTTTAGTTTTATATTTCATCTTGGTTTTTTCTCAGTTTTTGATTTGTCTATTGTATTTTTCGTTTTTAAGTCTGGGTAGTTTTTTTTTATTATCACTTTAGTTTTGATTCAATCAATTTTCTGTTTTTCATTCAATTGTATTAGTGAACTATTAATTAAGGAATAAAATGTATATTTTTGTGTTTATTTTTTTAGTTATTTGGAAATAATATTCTTTTTGAAAATAAAAAATAAGTTTCATTTATTTCATCATACCCTATGTTGTCAAAGTGTACTGTCATTCAAAACGAGGGTGTGACAAATAGTTTCCAACTTTTTTTGGCTCAAAATAATTACATAATTAATATTACTATTATCTTTTATATTTTGATTGAATTTTAATATCTTTAATTTTATGTTCCATTTTCAAATGTGTTTGTACGGTGATTGATCACAGCTACACGAATCTGAATAGTGTTTTTGCATTAGGAGTTGGGAACCACTAATAAACCAGATAGATGGGAGTCAATGTCATCCATTCATAAAATATTTATGTTAAAAGTTAGTTGTTGCCTTGGGCCACTTCCTTTACTTGTCGGTTGTTTCAAGTGTGGGCCTATAGCCAAAGCCTGAGCCAAGTTTTCCTTCCATCTCTTACTTTTTGTTGCATTGCCTCTCGTATCAAGTTTATTATCCTCTCAGTCTTACATGACCACTGTATTGATTTTTTCTCAACTTTTCACTATTTCATTCCTTCTAGGTTTGGTGACACTTTTTATACTCTTTATCGATTACATATATTGCATCTCTATAGTTATGATATTATTTTGTTGTAAATAATTATTATAAGCATGAATCCTCAGTTGTTTATGATTCTAATTGTTGGTGATTGAAGCTCTAGTTTCCTTCTAATTTTAATTGTGTGCCTAGTTGTTGGTGAATCACTAGTTATTTATGTTTATAGTTATTAATGAAGACACAATTATTTGTTATTTTGCTTAGGGAATAGGATTGTTGGTGAATCCCTAGTTATTTATGTTCATGGTCGTTGGTGAATACCTAGTTATATGTTGCATAATGTTATTTTCTTGAAGTTATATTTTGATTTTAGGGTTCTTGATATTTTATTCTTTAGCAATATCTACATGATTGAATGCCTTTCAAAGTACAGGAAGGTGGATACATTGGACATTTGGATATTAGATAAACTAATATTGTTATGATGTATTCATGCTTAACTTTCTTTCATTGTCGAATATTGACTTCATTATTAATTTTATTCTTGTTGTTATCTGTAAGATTTTATTTCTCTATTTAGAGATTGAGGCCCCGTTTGACGCAGCTTATTACCCTACTGTTATTACTCTTTCATCGAGTGCTAATCTCCACAAATTTTACTAGTTATTAGGCAATTTAACTCATTATTTTTTGTAACATTTTTAGATCCTTTAATGTGGATATGACAATATGTTGATTCAACAATTTTACCGAATATTTGTGGCAATGAATTATTTATTGTGAATTATTAATCATTATTTAGAATTGCTTTATTAGGCTATTGCATTTACTACCTTTGCTTTTAAGTCTTAATCTTTCAAAAATTAACTTTCACACTTTTTTTGCAAATTACTAAAAGTGTGGATATTTTACTTGGTTTATTGAGTGGATCTTAAAATGGAACAAATAATTTACTTACTATTTTTTATATAGTTTGCTACCATGTCAACATTGGATATTTCTCTAATTGTATCATATGTTAATGAATGTTGACCTCTTTTTTGTTGAGATCTAGTTCAATTGAAAGATTAGAAAAATTTTATAAATTTTAATATCTAATATGAAAGATAGCAGATGAAAGATTGGATAGGGTTTATATTAAGCGGATTTCTAAATTTTCTTATAAGAGCAAACCCCTATAGTTAATTACATCTTAAATGATCGAGGTCACCTAAGAAAATTCTCGATTTAGATACAAAAATATTGTCTTCATGAATATTAAAGTTTAGGACTTTCAAGGTTGGACAAAAGAGTATCAAATGGGAAAAAAGATCAAGTTTGAAACATTTATTATGAAATCCAAAGGAAGAGAGCTAGAGGATGTCACGGATCCTGAGGAGAACCTCAATGACTTACCAAGCTATCTTATGGTTTGTCTTTAATTTCAAGAAAATATTATTAAATGTTTCATCATGGCAATTATTATTATCTAGGGCTTACGCTTGCATGACACAGCCATACAAACAGCCTGGAAAATAGGATAGTTTATGTTATAACGAACGACAACCTCAGATCCTAAAGTGTTTTAGGGCTTAAATTGCACAAAATGATTGTGCAAAGGCCTAAAGATAAGGTGAGAGTTTATGCCGTACTAAATGAGCTACCTTGAAGTCTTATGGCTTGTTATTTAATCTCAACAGAAGTGAGGTCAACAAGTTGATGAGATGTATATTGATACAGAGCCTAAGTACATCCCAGTTGATCTGAAGAATGTCATGGGTTGACCTATTGATGAATTCCTAAGTAAACTGGAAGCTAACGTTAAATAACTTGAGGAAGAAGATGAGATTTTAGAAACTTCGGACGAATTTCCCACCATTATGATGATTGAGGCCAGAGCTTCACAAAGTGAAAGACAAGGTGAGGATGATTTGCAAATGGTTAAGAAAAGCGTTACACTAGAAGAAACCCGATAGCTTCTGAATCAATGAAGATAGCATGATGAACTATTAGAATGACTGGAGAAAAGAATGGAGGAGATTATGAATGCTATCCCGGTCAATCAAAACACAATACTAATACCAGTACATGTAAATCACCAAGATGTTGTATTTGAAGAGGGTCTACCGCCTAATATAGCTCAATATATGTTGGATAAGTAAAGAAAAAGAAATGAACAAATAAAAATATTAGAAAATATGATTGATGAGTTGCTAGCTTCACCCTCTGCCCAAAAGAGAACTCCAACTCCAATACCAGTACATATAAAAGTGAAGAAACCTGAGGTTGTTCATATAGTTGACAACTCAAAGACATAAATAGATGAGGAGGAAGTCTCCAAGAAATAGTCAGAAGCATCGTCTATTCTTGCTAAGAACATGAAATCTCTTATTGAGCAGCAAGTAAAGGACACCATGGCTCAAGCCAAGGTGGTATATTAGTGCCTAGAGAATGATCTTATTCGAAAGATTTTAATGTCATACAGTATCCCAAAGGATTTGTACCACCTATCTTTGAAGTATTTGATGGAATGAGAAGTCCTATACATCACTTAGTAGACTTCCTGACTAGTTTTTGTAATGTTGAAGGGAGCGATGCACAACCTTTCTATTAGTTTATTGGAACATAATTTGACTAATATGTTGAACTGCTTAAAGATTCCGTGATGATATTTGTTGAGTTGGAAGAGTTATTTATAACTAAGTTTGTTGGAGCTCAATGGTGCTAACCCGAAAATGATAGCATCATGGTTGTAATGTCGTGGAACTATCATGAGAGCCATACTGCACCACAGTGCGATGAAGCACAGTTGAGGCATTGGCTCAAAGAAAAGGTATGGTGCCTCAGCTCTGCAAGGAAGGTGTCACAATGTTAAGGCTAAAACATATAGGTTTTACACTTGATTCTCTTGGATGCTCTAAGAAAAGGAAAGGAAGTCCCCTTTACAATCACCTTAGGGACTCTAAGAAAAAAAAATGAAATAAATGATTTCTTACCTAAATGGAGATTTTAGGGATGTCTCTTATGTTTTAAACTCTACTATCCCCATGCAAGCTTTCCATGCTATGAGGCACGCTGCCTCCAACAATAGAATCTCCACCAAAATGGGGAAATCGGATGAGGGAGTGGTGGAATTCTCAGTTTCACCCAAGGGAAGACAAAAAAAGAGGGAGAACCAAACATTTCAACCCTTTGTGCAGCTTAAAAAGTCAGTCATGTTCCATGGAAACAAGCCACGATGACATGGCAATTGGTCGTGGTGTTGCTGCTCTAATGGTGTGTCAAGTGCAATGTTAACTAAAGAGAGAACATTACTGTTGTATTGTGTCAGATATGGATATTTACCATTTTGCTCCACACAAGTGTGTTATATAGTAGCATTGTGGCATGTTGATGTTGCAAGTGCACGCAGGTTGTCCCTAAAATGTCCTTAATTTGTCATGTCATGTACAAACTTTATCATTTAAATTTGTGTCATGGCACCAAATAATGCAAGTGTGGCGCTGATGATGTGGGTGAATGACAGACCAGCCAACACGATAGAGGTTATACCACTACTTGCTGACACATGTTAGATGAGGACAATATTGGCGTTGACACCTGTATGGGGGGCTTTTGCATAACTGACGTGGAAGGTGCTATGTCAGCCAACATTCCTAACCAATCAGTTGTCGTCCACAAGATTGAGAGAGTTGACATGTTGCGCTATGGCATTGCCATGTGACACCACAACACCATGTGGCACTGTAGCTTAACAAGATTGACAATTATCATTGATAGAGCTATGGTGTTACGTCCTGACACCATGATGCTATCATTACACCTAAAACATGTATTTAAAGGGTAATCCCAATGCACATCTCTAGGTATAGGCATTGTGACACATATGATGGGCCCTGCAACACTGCAAAGCAACACTGTAACACCAAAATTAAAACCTGAACACTACAACTCTCTATTGACTTAGTGTCGTGGTACTGTGGCTTTGGGGAAAGACTGAGTCAAACATGGTTAACTTATTTGATGACACACCCGAGATGTGGTTAACTATCAATAATGCAATTGATAGATCATTGTGGCTCTGTGGGATGGTGTTGTGATGCCAACCTAAAGTTCTGTCGGTTAACTACTACACGTGGAATTGCATGCAGTAAGCACATCTGACTTCTAAGCAAGTGGGTTGTGCTACGATGCCAATTAAAAACTTCTTGGCACTGATTTACAGGGCCATAAAACCAATCATTTTTTAATCAGAGAGGACTCAGGCTACCTCAGAATTTTAGTAGATTGATTCCAGTGTTGTTGCCTACATATTAGCAACTATAATGCGCAAAAATGGCCCCGCAATAAATTTCTAAAATTTTTTGTTCTACGTCATTCCAAATAGTTATAGATCTCAGGGATAATGAATTTAACCAATATTAGCTTTGTCTCTCAAAGAATATGAGAATTACTTAAATCTTATAGTATCACATATTACTCCATTATGTTTAATGGTCATATTAGCTTAGATATTTGGCCCAAATTTGAGAATTTTTTACCATTAAGATTGTTAAAGTTTTATGTTCAAATTTATTAGTTTAGATGTTTAGCTTGCATAATTTGATAAATTTTCACTAACAAGGGGATTGTGATAATCCTTTAATGGTTTAGATTGTTAAATGTCATTAGGTGGGCTTATCGCTTTGTGAGTTTGGTCTATATTATAAATTTTTTAAATAATTTTCAATAGATTTTATCAATTTCAGAATTATACAAAACAAAAAAAAAGTTTCCCCACTTCACATTCACTAACAAAACTTATCTAAAAATAAGAGCAAAATTCATGATAATTTAATTAATATTAAACAATTTAAAAACTATTTTTGGATCCCACACAACGGTTCTAAAAATATATTAATTTTTTCAGTATAAGACACAAGTGTATGTGTCAAACAATAACATAGAGATGAATAAATTATCATTCCATCGATGATCTCTGCTTAATTCTCGAAAAGTTAAGAACTAATTTTTATTACCAAATGATATCAAATAATTAATAGATCATTCATTTAACTCAAGGAGAAAACTTGGATTTATAATTAGCTAAATTAATTTTTTAAAATTATGTAAGTTAAAATTGTAAGATTAATTAGATTTTTAGCACAAAGAAATATATTTTCTAATTTCTTTCAATGGTTTGAAAACCAAATCATTTTTCCTGATTCAATTAATGCCTATCTGAACTTGTTAGACAATTATATTAAGAGGTTTTTTTTTCTTTTTAGATTGAAATAAATATATTTCTATCTTACTCAAACATTTGTCATATTGCCCTATTTATTCCTTTAAGACTCTTTTGATTTCCTTAGATCATACTAATTTTGAGGATTATATACAACCATTATGCAAATTCAATGAAGTTTAAAGTAAAGTAAACAATCATATAACATTTCAAACAAATAACTTAATCATAGAAAATTGTCCAAATTAAAATCATAAACCCAAACTTCACAAATTTCAGTCATACTTCCACTAATAAAATAGAAAAGAATGATACAGATGTTTCTAAATCCATAAAAAGTGTAATAACATGGAGAGAATAAACCTGATTTGATGAATTTTTCTCCTTTGTGTTCTCTTCTCCACCACCTTCATATTCTTCCTTAGTCTTCTCTAATGCCCTCTAGAATTCCTCACTCAATTCTCATAACTCCCCATTTAACTGCTCAACAATTCCTTTTTCTAAATTGAAACTACTAAAAATTGAAACTAGTTATCATTGTAGCACCATAGTGCTTCTTTTATAGTGTCCAAGCCCTCAGCTCTTTATTTACAAGCACACTTCAATGGAAATTAGGGTCGTGGCACTCTAGATAAGTGCTTAGTAGCTTAATATTCTGTCTTTTGTCGCTTCGTCTTCTAATCGCAGCGTCCCAAAACTCTATAGGTCAATGCCTAGGTGCTAAGCTCTTTATCTTCAAAAATCATTTCCCTTAATTTTTCAATGTAGCAACACTCTTGATCAATGCATAGGTGCCTACACAATCTTTTTCTTCATTTTTTAGTGCCACAACACTCTGTAATAATGTCATAGCTTCGCCTTCTCTTCTGAAATTTAACTTGAATACATCAATGGATAATGCCTCAACACTATAAGTTAATATCTTTGATCTTCTTGTCTTAAAAGTTTATGTCACAAAATATGAATTATATCGGCCTAAAGCTTTCAACTTTCATAGTTTATATGGTTTTGACATAAAAGTTGAACTAAGTTGGTAATTTATTTATTTAATTAAATTCACATATCAATAGGCAAAGATCTCTTGATAAAATCTTTTTGAAAATTCATCATCAATTTTTTCTTACTCTTATGCTTCATCATTGAAGGGTATCTCTGGTAGCCACATATCATACTTATTCTCAATGTAATCGGCTCATTTTAAGTAATGTGCCAACATTATTCTATAAGATTAGCACAAAATTAATGTGTAAAGTAAGCTTAAGGTCTCCACATGAATTCAATGCAATCATTAAAAAATTATATATCATGAGTCATTTATCACAAATGAAACCTCTTGAAAACAAAAAAAAAATCCAAGTAATAAAATAAAGTCATTATCATCACTTTTCGATATGTCAAAACAAAAAAAAAAAACAATTATTCTTTAAATTATATTCATTGAGTTGATTCTCACATTTTTGACCTGGCACCACCAATCATCATCAGTCGTTCGGGTCAATTATAGCTGTCAAAAAAGCACTTCAATCGTGAATAGGTCGTATTTACTCCTTAAATAGCATGGGTTTGATTCATTTGTTAAACAACCGAGTCGAACATTAGCAATTTTTTAAGCTCGATTTAAAAATGAGCCGAACACTAAAAGGTTTGTTTGCGTTGACTCGAAAAAATTAAATAATTAAATAATAATATTTTTGTAAATCCTTTCTATATTAATTTTTCATATATATCTTAAAAAAGGCTAAATTTTATTATTTTAAAATTTATTTGGGTGGTATAATTATAAAAAAGTATTAAGTTTAGTTGTTAGATATGTTAATACATATGCTTGGGTTGTATGTATATAAATGTTCTTAAAGCTCAACCCCTAGGCCCGCATTCCGTAGTCGCTAACTCACATTCTTTAGTCTCGCGTCGAGATGTTAGTTGTGTGAAAAACTTTTAAAAGAAAAAACTAACGAATCATTTCAGATCACATTTAGTTTTTGTTTTCTTTTTTTATTTTGGTTTTTTTATTTTTTATTTTGATTTGAACCAAAATATGTTTGGTATGTTTGATTAAGACGTGACTATTTAATTTTGAAATCATACAAAACACACAAAAATTGATTGAATGTTTCCAAAAATATGTTTCATTTGTTTTTAGAAAAAAAAAATAAGCACGTTGAAAACACATTACACAAACAAGTTTTTAAAAACAAATAGAAAAAAGAAAAGCAAGAATAAAAGATAAAATTGATCCCAAACATGTCCTAAGCATATCCAATGCAAGAGAAATTTGAATCGTGCGCAACAAATGAAGTGAAGTTGCCAAACAGTGTGGAAGCATTAGAGAGCTGATATTGTTAATAATATTCATGAAAAATAACTAATTTTCTTAATTTAATTAATCAAATATTCTTTAGTCCCACAAGGCGAGTGAGTTAAATTCGAGTCGAATTTGAGGTTAGTTCGAGCAAACAAGTTTAAATTGAGTCGAAAATGAATAGGTTATTGATAATCCATTTCAAGCATGAGCTGAACACGAAGAAAAAAATTCAAATGAGCCAAACACAAATAAATTTTGAGCTCGCTCAAGCTCAGCTTGTTTACACCCCTATGGTCAACCACTTTTCCAAGCATGGGGCCAAAACATCACAATTTGACATCATCCAACCAAACAAGCAGATAGAAAAGCATGCAAAAGTATGCTCATTCACTTTGATGCATTCTAAATATCATGGTTTAAAAAACCGGATTGGACCAACAGATTTGACCGATTCAATTTTGAGCCGGTCATTCAACCGATTGAGTCCAAGCTCAAAACCATTTCTGCATAGAATTGAAATTGAATCGTTCAGAACGAAGCTTGAACTATAGAGCCTATGAACCTGTCCAAATTTTAAAGAACCAGTTGGTTCAAATGTTATTCAATTTATGCTCTTTATTTTGATTAGAAGACTAAAGATAAGATATTTATCTTTAAAATAAAAAAAAGAGAACATATTTTTTCTTAATTTTTTTATTTATAATATTATTTAAAATATTCATAAGTACTATCTTAAATTAAAATATTATTTGTTGAATCCATAAAAATAACATTAATATATCATTATTCTATCATCTAAATTATATTAACATAATTTAAAATTTTATTACGTGATCTGGTTCAACATTCGATTGAACCATTCGATTCAAACCATTGAACCTTACTTCTTCCAATTAGATGTTCTATCAACCCATTGAACCTTACTTCTTCCAATTAGATGTTCTATCAGTTTTCACAATCTTGCTAAATATAAAAAAAGGAGGCCCTCCCATGAGTTTCAGCATGAGCTACATTTTCATCTTGTTAAGGAATTTTCAAATATATTTTAAGAAAAAAAAGTAAGAGACCTCAAGGCAGAAACTTAGAATTGAACTAAAGTTGCAAACCAGAAAGAAGGCCAACAGGAAGTTAAGCCGGGGGGAAATCCACTAAGATGATAAAATCATTAGTACAAAAGTTTCCATTAATGAAATGCCTAAATAAAAAATAAACTCACAATAAAAGAAGAAGAAGAAAACATTGTGAATGCTTTCTAAAAAACTTTGAAAAAAAAAATCATACAACATAGATTTGAACAGTTAAAAATGAGTTGAACCTCAAGGACATAAACCCGAATAGAATCAGGAGCCTCTTAATGTTGTTACAGAAACATGAAGAAAGCAGCGACGAACAACAAAGCAAGAATCACGCTGCTTCTGCTTGCAATCAAAGATGATGAATTTAAACCCTGAGAATGAGGAGACTGCTGTCTGCATATTTGAAAAAAAAATAGAAAGAATAAATAAGGATTTAGATACAATAAGTAACACAAAAAACACAAATTGCAGACAAAATAAATCATACTTCTGCAGGTCCTTGAGGAGTCCACAGTAGAGAGCATTATCTGGAACTGGCAACTCAGTTCTGTTAGTGCTCTCAGGATTTACAACACTGATGTATGTCTCCTGCCCAAGGTACCATGAATCAAGCTCTTCTGAGCGCAAGTTCCACACTCCTACATTATCCAAGGAGACCATGACTGCAGTCCAAGCTCCTGCGTAAACCTACAGCATAGAAATCAAAATATTAGCTACTTCAGAAATTTAAAAAGATGAGTTTACCATGTTCTTAATCAATTTAAGATATTTGATTATTTGCTTCTGCTTGTCAGTAAAACTTAAAGGTAGTCTTTGTTGCAAAAAATCGGAAAAATAAAATATAAATAAAAAAAATTTATGAACATATAAACTTATTGAAGAAACTAATAATACGCACACAACAAAACTAGTGAACTAGTAAATAAACGTCCATTTGACAGGTAGGTCTTTTAAAAGCTTTGTAGTTTTAGAAATCATATGTCCCAAATTCTTACGATCTTCTTGTAGTTCAAGAAGTGAGTTAAAATCAAGCCAAAACTGATCATCTAATGTTCAACATTTCTGGATACGAATATCAAAAAGGTAGTTTAAATAAGTAAAGAAATTTTAATATCAAAAAAGTAAAAAATAAAAGATAGCATGCACCATTTGCGCTATGTGCCACAATGCGCATATAACACACTCACTATTTAGTTTGGTTGTGCATTGTCATGCAAATGGCATAAGTATGCTATGCTATACTATAGGCTATAGTGCACACAATCTTGCCTTAACAAACATTTATTCTACTCACCTGTATTGTGCTACGTGCTACACCATCCCATTTATTATATGTGCCCCGACTATTATCAGTCCACTCCCCATAATCCATTCTGCCATATTGGAAGATCAATCATTATATAGTACCAATGCAAGTTATACTTCATATAAATAAAGTCCACAACCTGAAATTAGTTAATGATTTAGTATAAAGCTAAGATATTGCATTGTCCATACCCAACAACAAAGAATGCATATCCATCTAAGTGATAACTCTGAACTCTACTGTCATTATTCTGAAATACAATTTCCATAAAGCCCTTGTATGTACCATTAATTACAGAAGTAGCTATTTTTGGTGCTCCTTCATTTGACTCGGTAGGAAAATCAAGCCTGTATACTCCTTTCTTATCATATTTGTCAGCAAGCCTCAAAGGCGTCTCGGGAGATGAATATGAAATTCCATTAAATGTAGCACGACGCTTTCCATTTATAAGAACTGGCGGCTTGTTTTTCAAGACATATACTTGTGTCACATTTATGGAACCATATCTAAAAGATCCTTGGGGATTCGGACGGGCACCACTAGCACTCACATTCCATCTAGAGAATAACAAATAATGTTTATTTCCCATTTAAAGAATGGCCATATATAATAAACAATAGTGAATACTCAACAAATGGAAATTAATAGCTCCATGAACCATAATGAGGTAAAAGAAAGGGATAGGATGACTAAGGCATCTTCGTACAATGTATAAATTGAAAGAATCTCAGACAAAATTTTATAGTGTACACAAATTTAAAGTGATATCTATTCATAAAAGTTTATATAACATGATACATTAACCTAAACTTTATGTTAATTGAGATGCATTAACTAACCATATATGTAAAACCTAACTAGCATGCCCAAAAAATTTCCTAAAACAATAACATTAGGTATCCTAGGCACAAACCTGATGGATCTTGCTTGGTTCATTGAGTAAGTTTTGTCATAGACATCATTGGGGGGATCAGGAAGTGGACCAGATGCTTTGCCTTTGGAATTTGAATAGTGAAGGATGGCAACCCCTACAACTCTATCCCATTTTGAACCATTAACAAACCTAGCACTTGCCACAACATAGTAATCACTGCTTCCATTTTGATCCATAGTTATCAAGAAAGAGTAGGACTGTCCCACAAAGATATCTAAATTAGTATAATTTTGTTGCACCGTGTATGATCCCTCTGTCTCAACAAGAAGCAAGTTGTGGGATTGGACTCTAAAGTTCAAACAAGAAAACATGCCAACATTGTGAACACGGAACCGATAAGTTTTTCCTGTAAACAAGGACAATGCATCAATGAGACTTATAAGAATGCATTTTATCCTTGCTAATACAAGCAAAGAAAAACATACTCGTAGAAAAGTAGTCTAGGAGGTAAATACTGAAGAAAGCCATAAAACAAACATAAATTCCAAAATTTTCTTATCCCGAGTTAAATTTCAAAGTATCATTTTAGGAGTCGGCTATGCAAAATCTAATGTATCAATAAAATAAGGGGCAGCACATCAAAGATTTCTGAGAGTACTATTCAATTCAACTCTTTGACTATTTATTTATTATTTTTAATTTTACCCAATTGAAAATTTGGAATTTCATGGTCTTATCAACCATATATAATATCAAATATATACCTTACTTTCCTCCTTGAAGTCATGACACTAGTCATAGACACTGTCTACGACCTCACTTAATTTGATTATTTCCTGAAAAGCATTTGTGATTATTACTGCATGTTTAGTAATAACCAAGATTAACTACACAATAACTAGATTGATATCTAATGATAACAATATCTATTTCATTAGCAAATGAGGATCTGTTTTGGACAACTTTCTATTTGCTTAGCATTTAAGACCGCCGCCACAAGGGGAAAATAGACAAATTGAGCAATTGCAAAAGAAAATCCTTGTCTGAAAAAAAATTAAAAGATACATACAAACTGAAAAAGATAGAACTAAAAAACAAATGAAGGTAACACGAGAGTTGTAGATCTCTTGAAAATAAACCAAGTAAAAATAGCACCGTAATTGAACAAGACTAGCACAACAAGATTTTAACGACAACAACTAAACCCCTTAGTAAATAGCATAGCCAAAAGTGTATGCAAACATGGCCGGATAGATATCTTACCAGGCTGAACATTGATTGTCTCATAGTCAATACCAGCAGGAACCAAAGTATTGTTGTACCGGTAAGGCCCCTTGCCATTCATCAGAACACCATCCGGAACTCCGAGAGCTTTCCCCTGATCCAGCTCCTTCCTCAAATCCTACACAACACAGTCGTCAACCTCATTAATCCGCAAAAATAGCAGTCATTTATCATTCTGCCATTAGCACTCACCGTGTGGTTCATATTAAACCAGTCTCCAATAAAAAGAGTGATGTCTCCATGCGGCGTATCAAATGGCACAGAAATGATTGCCCTATTATTAATAGTAAACTCTCCAAATCCTCCAGCAGCACGCTGGAGGCCGATCGAAGGGAAATAGAAGAAGCTCCCGATCTGATCCTTAACCTGGAACTGATAAGTCCAGTTCCATCCCACAGGGATCGGACAGTTCGTTCCCAGAACTCCATCCTGCCAGCTGTTCTTCCTCTGCTGCACTCCGTCCCTACAAACCCAAGCCGATCAAAACCCCACGAACAAAAGCCCTAGTTCTAAACAGAAAAATCCAGAACCAAATCTCAAACATTGCAAGTTCCTCGATTGTTCGATTCGTAAATTTCGTTACCAAGTGATGAGAAGTGGCTCGTCTAGGCTATTGAGCACGTTCACCGCCACGTTCCAGTTGGTGGTCACATTGACCACCGGACCCGGAAATTTTCCGTTGATCGATATCACCTGCAACGGAAGACGATGCGGAGGACTTGAAAACAAGAGCAGCAGAGGAGATAGAAGATCGGATTGATGAGTAATGGTATTCATCATCTGTTCCAATTAACACCAAAAACGAAACCAAAAAAGAGAAATCGCACATCGAAGTGAGATGTTTAGTTCATAGCGGCGTGCACCTGCTGTTCTACCCCAAGAGGGGAAGCTTTCATGTACGCAACATTCCAGTCGAAGTACGCATATGGATCCTCAGCCGAGCAAATCCCCGCCATTGCAGCAGCACATATCATCATCATCATCATCATCACGTCTATCTCTGACAACGGCGACCTCAAGCAGGCCATTTCGCCGCCAAGGAACTGCAGAAGTCCAGTTATGCAGCTGCTGGATCGCTCTCTCTCTCTCTCTCTCTCTCTCTCTCTCTGTCTCTGTGTTACATTATTATGGTGCTACCTGCTCCGAAGGCTGTCTGGCAATCTCAACCAATTCAAAAGCGCTATTCGTCATTCGTTTCATAGGAAGATATAGCCGTTACCTAAATAAAAAAATATATATAAATATTGCCCTTAACACCCAAAGAATAAAACATAAAATAAAAGAATGAAAATTATTTCATACGGACACCGTATGTTTGATCTCCAACGTCGATCGCCAAAAAGATGTATTTCGGTGGGCTCTTTAAAATAAAATTTTTTATTGTGTTGATCGAAGGTGGAGATCGGACACCGCATGCATCTCTACATACGGTATCCGTATGGAAAAATTTCTCATAAAAGAGAGGGTGAGAGAGAGATAAAAAAACACATGTATAGTGCACAATAATAAAAATAAAGGATTTTCGATTAATTCTTATTGAAGAAATGGTTCCCCTTATTATTAAAGAGGAGATATAAAATATATAATTACTTGTTGCCCTCGCTTTAATGAGATTTGTATAGGATATTTTGGGTATTTATAAAAATTAGCCTATGGTTCGACTATGTTAGCGCTCAGTCAGTTAAAATTAGTGGGTCTTTGTTCGATAAGGTTCATTTGTTTGATTTTACTAAGCTGGGGTTGTTGGTCAATTCCTATTGATCTTCGATCTTCTAGGTATGGCCTGATCGACTTGAGTCAGCCATTTGGATACTTTGGTCAGGTTGCTGAATAGTGACCCCTAGAAGAGGAGCTTGTGTCGTCAGGATAAAACTAGAGTTTTGGATAGAAGATGAATCACCATAATCCGATAGATAACACACCTCTTGTCAAAGATATTTTGGGGTGTTCATGGAGTATATTATGATAAAACTCTCGGCCTCCCAATGAAGAATCTTGGAGGCTTTCATGAGGCGCTTGACAATGTTGGGGTGAGAGTTGGGCTGATGTCTTATGTCGGCTTGTTGGATCTTGGTATTTAACTTTGATGACGTGTTCGGTCAACTTTTGTTCCAGATCTAAGGGATCTATTCTCGATCAATTTATTCGTTTGATTTTCTATGCTAAGATTGTTGATCTTAGTCTGTTAACTTTTTTCTAGATCCTTGCTGATTGATACATGTTGTAACCTAGAAGGAAACACAAAGCTGCGTTTTGTTCACTTCAAAATTATTGTTAAAAAGGGAGACCTAATCAAATAGATAATACTTAAAATGCTGCATTGTACTCCCGGAAGGGAAAATTATTGCATGCAGAGATGCATGTGGTGTCAGATCTACACCGTATATTACGATGATATACGGTGATGATGCAATCAAAATTTAAAAATAAAAATAAAAATAAAAAAATTTAAAGTAGGGCCCACCGAAATATATCCTCACCGTAGATCACTATGATCTACGGTGTAAGTCGGACACCGCATACAGAGAAATATGTGGTGTCCGTATGCAATAATTTTTCTCGTAGAAGAACACCTATTCTATTTATTGGTTCGTGAATGTGCGAGCACAAGGAGCCAGTACAGACCCGAAAAGCACATGGAAAGAACAAGCAGCCGCCGCGTTCGCGCTCCTAGGAAAACAAGGCAGCTTTCAGTTCGTTGTTTCGGTGTATGCTGTTTATTTAGAAGCAGCTGCTTGTAATTATTCCGAAATATCCGGAGCGTTCGGCGTGCAATGTGGCGTGGGGTCCACTTACGAGTTTAAAATGAAATTCTTCCCCCCATTGGTTGCATGCGGACTCTTAACTAGATCGGCCGTTCAATTGCAACGGTAGGGGTGATGGACGGTTCTGAGTCATTGTAAGTAGATGTTCGAAGCAATAAGATAATGGACCCATGCGCGGATTGCGGCGGCCGTCAAGGCGTGAAAGCATGGATAGAGCGTAGCAGATGAAAGTGAATGATCACCTTTTTTTTTTTTTTTTAAGCATTTAATTTTTTTAATAGAATATTCATATTTTGTACATCTAAAAAGTGTGAACATGATTCACAGAGACATCACACGGGTGACGTGGCCCAGTGGGGCCTATTAGGGTATACCTTGTTCACATGCTCAACTTGATAGTTTCTAGGGCTGTCAATTTGGCTCGTTGTTCGCGAACAGCTCGTGTTCGGGTCCCTTGACTCGTTCGACTTAATGAACGAGCCGTACACAAACAAATTTTTAAGCTTGAAATGTAAATGAGCCGAACACAAACAATAGTTTGTTGGCTCGTGGTCAGTAGTTTGTTGGCTCGTGTTCAGCTCGAATTGGCTCGAAAATAAATATATATAAATATACATAATACATATTCATAAAATTAAATATTGTAAATTATAATTAATTATTTTAAAAAAAATAAATCATCATATTTTAAAAATTTTATCCTATACATTATAATATATTAAAAAAATATTAAGAATATTATATTACTATTACTTATATAACTATTATATATTTATAAAATATAAATTTCATATTTAATATAATATATAAAAAACTATACAAAAAAAAACCCTAACAGCGCTCCCAAGCCTCCCATAATCCCATTCTCATCTCTCGTCTGGTCGTCTCCTGTCAAATTCGCAATCGTGAGCTACCGTCTGCCTTTCCCTCATTCTCCTCTGAAAATCACGAAAGGCTTTCTGGTGCGAGAGCTTAGGGTTCGCCGTTCATGTTCGTCTGCTAATCTCTAGTTCTAGTTCTCCTCAGATCGTAAGTGTTAGCTCGCCTGCTCGGTTTTCTTGCTTGGTTGCTTGTTTACTTAAGAAGGTTGTTTACTTACAGAGGTGTTAGATTTGAGTATCTTTTCTCTGTTGTTTCATATTTCTCTTTGGATTCACCTTAGCTTAAATTTTCTTCAATTTCTTTTAGATTTACTTAGATTTTTGGAGTGAAACCTAGTTTTTTAGGGTTTTGGCAGTGAAATCTCGCATATTGCATTTAGATCTGGTTTTTTATGGATGACATCTGATATAAGGGTTGTTGAAATTAAAAAAAAAACTGATCTCTACTTCTCCTTCTCATTTGATATAAGGGTTGTTGAAAATTAAAAAAAAAAAAACTGATCTCTACTTCTCCTTCTCGGCAGTGTTGGCTCCATTGATTGGGATTTTTTTATTCTTATTTGGTTGCTCGATATTCTTGGACGGCTGCTTGTTTGTATACTTAGGTATGCCTCTTATCCTAATGCAAAATTGAACAAAAGAATCAGTATATTATTTCATAGCTTCTTTGTATCCTTTTCTGATCGGTACAAAATAATGATGTACTCAATGAAACTTATATACTAGCAATGTTAGTTTAGTTCTTTTTCAATGAATAGTTGATAGCACCTTCTATATAGCACAATAATTATTTCGTAGCTTCTTTGTATCCTTTTCTGAATTTGTTATACCTTTTCCACTTTCTTTTTTGGCATATATGCTTTAAACAATCAAATCGGCTTGTAAGATGCATGCTTGCTATCTTTATCTTTGTCTATTTGAAAACATTTATCTTCTTTTTATGATTCTATGGTTGTGAAGCAATAATTATAAATTTATGATCTTGTTTCAATGTACCCTTATCACAAGAACATCTATGGTATTTTGCTTAATTTTTCATGTCAAACTCCATTAATAATTATGTATATAGACTATTGATCTTTTAAATATCAACCTTATAAATAACATGTTATCCACAAAATAAAATTAATTAATATGATGTATTCTTGTTCATTTTGCATAATAGCTTTAATCAATGTTGCAACTACAAAATTTGATTATGTGTGTAAACCCATCAAGCTTGAATGACAATGAAGCCATAAAAATTTTTATTTATTATGATTTTTGAATGCCAAATAAGCCTTGGTGTTGTACTAGTTGTATGTTTTACTGTAAGTCACAATGGAACAATTTGACATCTATTTGTTCAATTTAAGAATATTTTATAATTATGTTGCTTAATAATAATTTAATTATAGGAGGGAACATGTGTAAAATCTATAACTTGCTCTAGAGTGAAACTTTAGTTTTTTAGTAGTGCTAAACTTGTCTTAGTATAATGTATGTTTAATGCAGATAATATTTCTTCACTTTTTAACTCTTTAATCTTCACTATCCAAAATTTATTGCCAACACGTCTTTGACATATTAAATAAATTATATCTTCCTTTTGAGTACAGTTAATGCCTCAGCTGATTGTCCGCTCAATAAGAGTTTTATTCTTCTTATTAAATACTCTATCTTTTGTGAAATTCTTGGAATTTTTTTCTCCATACAAATCTCACGAGTTCCATATTAATAATTTCAATGCAAAGGAATCATATTGCACTAATCTCTACTTTTCCTTCTCCTTGGATAGACATTGTTGGTTGGATTGATCGGTACTCTTGCTTGGTTGCTCGATATTCTTTCACGGTTGCTTGTTTGGTTTCTTATTTATTAGGTTAGTCCCTAATTGATCCCCTGTTTGGATTTTTATTGGTTTCTTATTTATAATAAACTACTAATCTCTTTTAAGTTTTTCTTTAAAAAATAATATATGTTCCCTCCATTTTGTTACATCCATGTTTTTGTTATTGTTTTGAGAGTTTAAATCTATTTAGCCAAAATTACTATAATTTGAGTTTCTTTAATATGAATCACATGTGCTAAGAGGATGTGATTATCATGAAAGACTGAATAAGAATAAACAATAGAGTTCAAGAGTGGGACAATATTTAATCCAATAGTTTTAAATTTTAGAACTTTTGGATGAGATGTTTTCCACTTTTGAAATTAATAATTTTAATTTCTGAATTTAAGGGTTAAATTAATATTCAAAGGCACTTGAGTTTCAATTACAAGACCATATCCCTTCGTCCTCACCTTAACAATATAAAAAATGAGGAATCCATTAAAATTTCATTGAGTCCCTGATAGTTGAACATTTAATACATCCCAACACATATTTCTCTTTATTTATATGGTTGAAATCTTGTTTATATGATGATTCTGCATGTTCAATTATATTCCGCACTTTCCTATCATGTTGTCCCAAATTTCTAATGTTATTTTGCAGCTCTTCCATGTTGCAATTATATTTCACCGAATTACAAATCTCCCCATTGGTGTTCTAAATTGTTGTTTATAGTCATCTTCTTCCCATAAATTTTAATTCCCAATGTTGTTTCCTTCTATCAATCAAAATCCGCAGAACAAACCTCACTCCCAGCCCAACTATAACCAGTCCTTCTGAAAAATTCAGAGCAGACCAGTCCTAACCTACAAGGTCAATCCTTACCAATAATTTATCGGTGTTTAGAAGGTAATTAGAAAGGGAAAGCGTGAGATGTTTTTCCACTTTTGAAATTAATAATTTTGATTTCTTAATTTAAGGGTTAAATTAATATTCAAAGGTACTTAAGTTTCAATTACAAGACCATATCCCTTCGTCCTCACCTTAACAATATAAAAAATGAGGAATCCATTAAAATTTCATTGAGTCCCTGGTAGTTGAACATTTAATACATCCCAACGCATATTTCTCTTTATTTACATGGTTGAAATCTTGTTTATATGATGATTCTGCATGTTAAATTATATTACGCACTTTTTCTATCATGTTGTCCCAAATTTCTAATGTTGTTTTGCAGCTGTTCCATGCTGCAATTGTATTTTACTGAATTACAAATATCCCCATTGGTGTTCTAAATTGTTGTTTACAGTCATTTTCTTCCCATAAATTTTAATTCCCAATGTTGTTTCCTTCTATCAATCAAAACCCGCAGAACAAACCTCACTCCCAGTCCAACTATAATCAGTCCTTCTAAAAAATTCAGATCAGACCAGTCCTAACCTACAAGGTCAATCCTTACTAATAATTTATCGTTGTTTAGAAGGTAATTAGAAAGGGAAAGGGGATTTATTGGGCAGCTATTTCATTTGGTTGTAATATGATGTTATTACTAGCTATTATTTGAATCATGTTTATGCATTTTTGACTTGGTACTATGTCTACAGTGATACTAATTATGAGTTTTTGATTTCATTTACAGTGCAAATATGTCTGAACTTGATCTTTTACAATCTGAATCATCCAGCAATTAGTTGATAGCAATACCAGAAGCTCATAATAGCAACGAAAATGTCAATCTTACTTTGCAAGGTACAGAGCCAGAAGAAGTTCCTCATGTTGTCATAGATAATAACATTGAAGAAGTC
>NW_018165003.1:31999-35867 GCF_001263595.1 Phalaenopsis equestris | reverse complement strand
GGAAGGGTTCTTAGTGATTATAGAAGCTCGCTCTCTGCAAATACTGTGAATGCATTAATATGCACTTCTAGCTGGATTAGATCTTCCACAAGTACTTTTAAAACTCCTTTGGTAATTTTCTCTCAACAATTAGTTTTTAGTTTTTCTTAACCTTTTCATTTTATGTTCTTATCACTTATTTTCTCTCGACAATTAGCCTCAATAATTAGTCTATGTTTTTTTATTCCTACATAAGAAGACTATTCATAGGCTTAAAGATCTCTCAGAAATTAGTTTTTAGCGTATGTTAACCTTTTAATTTTATGTTCTCATCATTTACTTTTTTATATATCTTTTGTTCCAGCAAGAATTAATGGAAGAGGAACACCTTCAAGTGACTTTACCCGAGTAGATTGCTGGAGGAACAACTTCAAGACACATCTTCTTGTTGAGCTTTGGACAAGCTAAACTTTATGTTTTATTGATGAAATTATATTTTATACTTTGTTGATGAAATTATACTTTATGCTGAACTTTATGCTTACTGTGAGCTTTGGGCAAAATGATATTCTTTGTCATGAGTTCTAAGATATAATGCTAGTCTAGCTTAGGGTGTCTGGGTGTGGACATCTTGTTTGAATATGCCTACAATTTTCATATTTTCCTCAAGCTGATCGTATATTCCAACCATTTTTAGCTTCTAACAATATATTCAGCCTATTTTTTTTGCATCATTTTTAGCATAGGCAGCTTTCTGAATCTGGCAGGTGAAGGGTCATTTCATAAGGTATATAGCTATACCTCAATTATCTCTAGATTATTATAATTGTCATTCTTTCATGAAAACTGCATTTTATTTTAGTGAGAATTTGAAAAATGGAGTCTGCTATTACAAATTCACTGGAGTTGGATGTTGATCGAGGTAGTTATACTTTTAACTTGAATTTAACTTGCTCTTCTTTTTAAAAGGATTGGAGAATTCACCAGAGTTGGATGTTTATCGAGGTAGTTATACTTTTAAAAGGATTGGAGAATTCACTCGAGGGTGGCTGATTTGTAAATAACAGGTTCCAGGTGGTCTGTATGTAAAAACATAGGAATTGGGGTATGTATGTAAATTGCCCATATCTTTCAATTTCTAATTGTTTGCATAATTTTGTCTTGTGGGAATAACAGAGGATTTAGATTACATTTGAAATGATTTTCTGGCTAATGCAACCATATCATGGCGAAGTGATTGCTCGGCAATAGAAATGTGAGCATTTTTTTTTCATTTTTGGATGTTCATGTTCGTTCAGAACAGTTAATTTGTTGATTACTTCTTTGCTTTAATAAAGTTGTTCCTATGCTGGAGATTTCTTCAATTAATCAAGGGTTTATGATACTTTTGTTCCAGTAAGCCTGTTTCCCATGATTTTACATATCTACCACCTAACCTTCCATTTCTCTTTATATACCGCTTTTAAAAATTAAAATATTACATCATTATAAACATACAAGGCTAAATGTATGTGCTAGACATGCAAATACATAGGAAGTGAGTGGTATACGTGTAAATGCCTCTTCTTATATAAATACATATATAAATACATAGGAATTGGGTGGTATGTATGCACCTAATACATTTTAATTCCATTAATTTTGCATATTTTTCTACTCTCAATCATTCTTATTCGTGTTTGATACAAGATGAAGTTGGGAATGAAAGATTTGGGTGTCATAAATGTAAAAAATTAACATTAGGTGCTGCATGCGTAAATACGTAGGAATTGGGTAGTAGAATGTATATAAAACATTTAAATTTCAATAGCTCTGCTTACTTTTCCTGTCTCGGTTAATTGTATTCATTTTTGATATAAGATGCAGTTGGGACATGCTGTTGGGGTTTGGGCAAAATTAAATCCCATTAATTTTGCTGTTTTTATTGTCTGTGTTTTCCTGAATCCTGATTTCTTGTTGGCTGTTAGCTTCAAGCGTTTTTTTTTTGCTCTTGAATCCTTGAAGGAATTTTTTAGGATGAACATCCCTTGGCTAATTTATTACATTATAAACAGACAAATAACGAACATTCCTTGGCCAAAGCTATTGTGGTCTTTTGGAGTATGTCAAGAAGTTCAGAGAAGAAAGAAATAATGCTTGGCCCGAAGCGCAAAATCACATCTTTGTCACCGATCATGGTCCCATAGAGTTAAAGTCATTATTGGAAACGAAGAACACATATTGGGGAATGGGGAACACGAGTTTGATGTTTGATTCTTGTAATTTGTAAAAATGACGAATAAGTGCATAATTTATTTTTAGGGTTTTTATTTTGTTAACTTTTGTAAAATAATATTAATTTTTTTTAGTGGAAAATTTTATCTTCAATTTGAGCTTTGTCATAAATTGTCTTTAATTTGTAAAATAATATCAATTTTTAGAGTTCTTATTTTGCCTTAAAATTTACCTTCAATTTGCAAACAAAATTTGTCTTCAATTTAACTTTTTTTTGAGTTAATCAATTTTTTTTTAGTTAATAAATATCTTGGATTTTTATCTCAAATTTGCTCTTGAAATATTTTACATAAATTCTAATTTTATATTAAAAAAATAAATATTATTTTAATAATTTTATATTCTAACGAGCCAATTTAGAGCCGAACACGAGCTGAACACGAACATAAAAATATTATTCGAGCCGAAGACGAACACACTGTTCACGAGCCATTTCGAACACGAGCCGATTTCGAACGTGAGCCTATATCGAACGAGCCGAACACGAGCCAACCCTGAGCTCACTCAAGCTTGGACCTAATAGTTCCGTGTACCGCGGAGATGGGGCGCCTCAGATGGATATGGGGAAAATCTCCCTTGAAGATTCCAACTCATCAGACTCATTCACACGAAGCCGTTGCTTTCGGGCTTGAATAGACTGAGAAAGAGAAATGGGCCCTCCAGTCCCAAGGCAATTGATGTGGAGCGTTCCCCGGCTTGAAGATTTCTCAAACCAACATGTATCCGACTAGACCGTCCAACGTTCAGACTTATAGTTGCACAGCTTAACGACCACTTTTGGGACCCACATGCCAATTTTATTTACGAACTGAAATACCCATGTCATTTCTACTTTCTATAGAGGTGCAGTATGTAATTTTACTATGACTTATTCCTATAAATAAGGTTGTCAAAAAAGCTCGTTGTTCAGGAACAACTCATGTTTCGCTCGTTCGTTAAGTAAACGAGCCGAACACCAACAACTTTTTGTTCGCTCGTGTTTGGCTCGTTTTTTTTCTGGAAATAAAAAAAATTATTTAATAATTTATATAATATAATATGACATATATTATTTACATAATAATATATTATATAAATTTATATCTAAGTTTAAATTATAACAGTTCGTGTGGTAATATGGTTATGCGTCTTCTTTTACATACATTTGGTTTAAGTTCGAATCCAACACTTCACATCTATTTTTTTGGTTGTGAAACATTCGAGAAACAGTTTTTAAAAGAGTTTTGTTAAGTGAAATTTCCGTGCACAACAAACAATTTTCTTAAATTTATATGTCTAACACAAAAAATTTTATATTAATTAATACAATATTTTTGCGTGGTAAGACTGTGGATGAAAATTTGTATTTCATCTTTGAGAAAATAAATATAGTGCTATTTTTTATATAATATTAATGATTTGATGGATATGAATGTAAATATGAAAGTTTAGGTGTGAGGTAAGTAAATACATGAACAACTCCTTTAATTAAAACATAAATGTTCGAAATATTAAGGAACATTTATTAAAAGTTAAAATATCTCTCGATTCATTTCAACACAAACATGAATCAATAAGATGTCATGTGTGAGATATATTTATTATATGATATATATATATATATATATATAATCCT
>NW_018165003.1:29316-31969 GCF_001263595.1 Phalaenopsis equestris | reverse complement strand
ATATTTATTTATTTATATCAACTTAATTCAATAAATTTAAATATGATATGTTGAGGAAGAAGATTTTCAATTGTTTAATAAAAGGATGTACTTTAAATATTGTTGTGTCCCTTTCTGTGATTTTCTTGATATTTGTCTATTTTAGATCTTTCTTCGCTAATAGACTCTATCACAAAGAAATAGAACAAGAGAATGATGAACTAAGCTGGGCAAATATTATAAAATATAAAAAGGGTGAATACAAAGACGTCTCGTAAAACAGTCATCAAAACATAAATCGGAGAAGAAAGTTCTGAAGCAAATCATACCAAACTGAAACTGAAAAAATATACGTGTCGTGAAAGAACTTATGATAGCCAAGGGTGGTGTAAGTCCCTCAGAGTGATGTAGTGTGTCATCCAAAAGAATTGTAATCTCATATGGGTGTAAGTTCGTCAAGGTGATGTACTATATCACTCTGATGTTGTACCTCATCTGAATGAACCCAAAGTTCACTTACTAGAGCTCAAGCAAGAGCTTGATAAAGTACCCAATCGAGATCCCATTTAAGGCCTATCACAAGAACCTAATCAAGATGAAATATTTGAATTTATATTTTATTATTTAAATTTCAATTTTAGTTTCTACAAAGCTTGAATTTTTAAATTTAGAGACTTGTATTACCTTGTCACACACACACACACACATATATATATATATATAACCAAAAGGCCCGTAGGTAATATTATTAAAAAAAAGTAAATCGTGTACAAATAAATGGAGAAATCCATTATTCCAATGGATCCTCCATCCAGTATAGAACGCACACGAGAGCCTCCAAAAAGTAGTTACATGTATACCCAAAAACTCAGATAACACCAAAAAATACTGCTTAATTACACCAGTAGACAAAATGCTGAGGAGTCTCGAAATACCATGAACGATAGCAACAAGGGAACAAACAAAATGTCGAGGAGCGGTGGAATAACACCAAGGAAACGCGGAATGTAAACCAAGAAAACACCAACAACATGGAAAGCCAACATTGGACGAGAATAACACCACAAAACTCGGGAAAACACTTATCAATAACACCATGAACTACGGAGTTACAAAGTGTGTGATACCACCATGAATAACACCAAAATACAACCCACGAATAACACTTCCAGAGCATGAAGGAACACCCGTCAATAACACCAACAAATGCGGAGGTACAATGAACGAGATACCACAATGAATAACACCACGGTACAACCAGCGATAACACCCGTTGTCGAAGGTCGAGAATAACACCAGATAATGTGGGAAAACAACCCGTGATAATACCATTAATAACACCTCTCGAGCGCAGAGAGGGAACCTTCAATAACACCATCAAATCGCGGGAAGACCTCAATAGACAGTAAGGCAAGAAAAACGCAACTAAGGCGTCGGTTGCAAACTTCAATATCACCATCCAACCAGAGGAAAAGAGGTTCATCCTCCACCTCAGCGACAACTGACATTAGGTAAGCTCATAGAATCCCTATGTATCAAAACTTTAAGCTTATTACAAGGAACCAACTTGCAAATAACTAACTCTGAATGAGTAGCACCCTTAGCCAACCACTGGCAGGTTTATAGCTTTCCTAAGAGTGTGAATCCAAATACTATAAGTATAAAAAAGATGCATATATCTTTGGGTGCCACCATACCAGTACCAGTGCACCGGATCTCATCAGAACTCCGCAGTTAAGCATGCTTGGGCGAGTGTAGTACTAGGATGGGTGACCTCCTGGGAAGTCCTCGTGTTGCACCCCTCCATTTTGCAACATTTCAATTTTTTTTTGTTCCGCCCGCTCCGCCTTGCAGAAGTTGACAGAGCAAGGATTTTACTAATCCAGATGGTGAGGGACCATGGAGTTTTTGTCTTCTTGTGGAGAATTTGAATCAGTTGGAGAGAGTCCAATTCCATAGGTATGTATTTTAGTTGTTGCAGAACAACAAGTTTCAGTCCCCAAAAGGCAGCAACAGTTTCTGCCTCAAGGGCATTTTCAGTGTGGATAGGAGCTTTGAAAAACCTTAAGCAGAATCCCCTATGATCCCTACATAATCCACCAATGTCAGCAATTGAATCGGTGAAACTACCATCAGTGTTAACTTTGATCCAGGGTGTTTTAGGCTACCTCTAGATTATCAACTGGATAGCTATATGTTTCTAGGCTTGCTTGTGTGTGTTGGGAGAGAAGAATATTTGGATCTTATGGCGATAACCAATGCAGTTATTGATGATAATTTGTGTTGAGGGTGATTTGTTCTCATGTATGTTGTTATTCATAGTCATCCAAATGAACCAAGCAATGATGAGAAGAATGTAGTGGTCTGGTTGAGACATCCACTCCTGCCAACATTCATGAATAGTAGACCAGTTGGAAAGTTTGGCCTCAGCCTCAATAAATTTTGTAACTTTTCTCCAAACCACTTTGGCAATGGTACAAAGAATGAAAATGTGATCAATAGACTCTTCCTCCTTTTGGCATAGGGGAAATCTGGATGGCCCTCTAATACTCTCTAGTTTTAGAACGTCAGCAATGGGCAGAAATGTTATAAACATTTTACAACAGAAAAGGGACAAAGAAGGTGGATGTGATATTTTTGTTCCATATTATTATTATTATTATTATTATTATTA
>NW_018165003.1:0-28315 GCF_001263595.1 Phalaenopsis equestris | reverse complement strand
AATAGAAATGATCAATAAAATTTATTTATAATAGGATTTTTCCCATCTAACTTATTGATGAAAAGATTGACCAAATGTCCTTTAAAATTTACTTTTGGCTTGGCCACTAAAAAAGCACTAGTAAATAGAGTGGCTTTACTTCCATTGTGGTATTGAGTTCCCAATGACATTTTGAGATTTCATCAAATTGATTATAATAATGATTAGTGTTGGGTCCCCTTTGTCATCCTACGATCCCTTATTTATTTCTTAATTGAGGCATAATCTTATATAAAAGGATATAAAAATAAAGTTACACCATAGATCTTAATAAATTATGAATATTAGAAAATGATTATAATTTGTAGTGAATTGATAGAATTGAATACTCATGGTGAATTATAAATTAGAAATAAGTTCATATGCAATCTCCTATTCTTTTCTATAATTAGTTGAGTTTTAGTGAATAGCTAAGTTGATTGACCAGGGTAACTTTGCTCAGTTAGCCTTGAGGCTTAGCTAGGTCAGTAGCCAAACACTTGGATGAGTTGGGGCCTTCAAATTTCTTGGATGACCAAAATTTCTTCAAGTATTCTTCATCTCTTTGCTTTGGGCTAATGCCTTATAGTTTAGCATGCCCTAGCGACCCTTGTAGCAAGATCTGTCTTAATAGATTGAAGAATCCAAAATCTAATCCATATAATTTGACAAGATTAACTGAAGATTTTGCTCTACAAAATTATATAAAAGAGAAAAAAAAACATATGAAAATTAATAGAGAAAAAATGCATAAGAATGCAATTACTTTAGAGAACCGATTTAATACAACATAAAATAAAAAAATCTAACTACAAGACCTAAGCTAATGAAGGGTCGCGCACATATTCAAAACCAGTATACAAATTAAGATTATTGGAATTGGTATGATTTTTCTTCATAAATGTGATTGAAAGTTGATTTCATCTCCCAAATCTTGATGGACTTTACTCTTACAGAGGCTCTGGTGGCATTATTAAACAAAAATACTCTAGCTGAGTGAAATGACTTTGTTGGGTAGACACGAGAAGTAATTGCTGACCTTCCTCCCTGTGCAAAGCTCTCCACTATTGAGTGATCAACCTGGTTCAAATCATCCAAGTAAAAATAAAAGGCACATTAGCGTAATGAAATGCATCTACACATGCATTTTTTTTTATTGGGTGGTGTTCTTCTGGTAATAATTGAAGCATCAAGAACAAATAACAGACAACAAACTTCAATAATCATAACATTTACAAAATTAATCTCTAGTCCAACAAGATTTCAATCACATGTAGCATAAAATTATCTCATTAAGACCATTAAAAATCAGACAATTTTTTCATTGCATACAGACAAGCCAAACCCTGTTATTTACTAATCAACCATCTTCTTCAGTCCATTTTTCAAATTGTCACTCATATATCAAAATTCAATTCAAAACCCCAACCCATATCTTTCATTTTTATCAAAGTCCAATTACTTTGATAATGACACACGTAAATATATTGATTCGACAGTTTAAAAAAAAAATCACATGCGTCAAGTTTCAGGCGATTGGTATGTAATTATCCTTACTTATTATGTGTATTACTCTATTTTAGTGCCACGCGATAAATTTTTTTATAGTGATGCCCAAATCACCTTTTGAACATTGGGGCAAAGATCTTACTAATGCCAAGCTTGACTAAGTTATTGGGTTACAATATAAATATGGCCCCCATTATCTTTTAATTAATATTGCCTAATCTCATGATTTGGCCTACAGAATCCAGACCAATTTCTGATTATCTAACTCCTTAAATTTCTATTTTTTTATGATTAATTTATAATCGGCCAAACAAAAAAAAAGAGAAAAGAAAAGAAAACCGACCAGGATCCTCACAGTCAGCCTCTCGCCCTCGAGAACTGGTACTGTAGAGCCCACCACCCTCTTTACAAGATCACTCGCGCGTGATGACCTGCACATTAATTAGACGATAAAATTTTGATTAATTTAAGATACACCCTGCTTACCAAACTTGCAAATTTCTAAAAGAAAAAAATGGTAATCATTCCAAACAGCTATTTTAATATAGATAATATAGAAAGATATTTCAATGCACATTTCTCTTAGGAGCTATTTGGTTGTCAGTTTTAAGTAGAATTTATACAGGATATATTCTAAAGCCCGGGAGAAGATGAATTCTATTCAATTTGTCAATTAGTTTTGAGAATTTAACCCCTTCAAATTTTCATAAATCCAGATTTATGGAATTTATTAAGTCCTATTTAAACTAAATTCTACTTGCAACCAAGCAGTGTTTGGGTACTGTCTTGCAAAAGATATATTTTAATTTATTAAAATTTAGTAAATCCCTTAAATTTGAATTTTTTTAATTAGTGAATTTATTAAATCTAGTAAAATCCCAATAGCTTTTTAAATCTGAGATTTAATGCTAAATTTCGGTGAAATTCAGAAATTCCACAATTTTTAGTGTTGAAAATGATAGTTTGATAAAATTTGAGCCTAAACCCATTGCCTCCGAATAGAGTTGCGTTCGAATTCCAATAGTCGTTGTGTTATAGAAATATCCGTGTGTGTTATAAGAATATTTCATCAGCGTTTTTTGTAAAAAATGAAGTGGTATTCGAGTATTATGTAGTGTTATTCGATAACTTTATGGTGTTATTAGAGTATTTACCGCGTTACTTGATTTGGGGCTGTGTTATCCAGCATATTTCCCGTGTTATTTCATTTTCCATTATGTTATTGGAATAACACAGCCTCAAATAAAGTAACATGGGAGAATATTCCAATAACACTTCATTTTCTACAAATAACATTGATGAAATATTTCTATAACACATCTGAATATTTCTATAACACAACAACTATTGTAATCCGTAGCTATAAGGTTTTAGTTTTCAAAAAAGATTGATTAAATTTATGTTTCTCCAAAAAGAAAAACGCTGAATTAACTTGCCGGGTCTCGTCCTGACAAAAATGTGTGTTGCGATCAGCACCATCGGCAGACGCTGCAAGATAAAAATATGTAGCAGTTTGCTCGCCCACATCTTTATCTGCGAGCACGAGCAAGCCAAATGGCCCGAGAAGACCTCGACCGGCCGCGCCATCGCTGGTGCTACAGTTATAGCCAACGTCAGCCTCCACGGCCGTCATCTCCGCCATCTTCTGCACCTCGAATTCCGCCTCGATGTCGATTTGGGCGGCCTTCGCCGGCACATTGAGCGGCACGACGGAGCCTGGCAGAACGTCAATGGCAGGCAATTCGAAGCTTCGGGTGCGGAGAATGTTCACCTCCTCCACTGGCCAAAAGAGGAGATTGCTTCTCGTCTTCGAATCGAACAGTATCGTTCGTGGGATGCTCTGCAGCCAAATAATTAAATCATTTATGCATTTGTCTATTTGATCAAGTGATTAAGAAATGCAAAAGCTAATTTCTTAGATTTCTTGTATGAATATGATATTTATCCTTAAAGGGACCAAAAAAAAAACTATAAAAGAAAAAAAATTACCATAATAGAAGCCCAGCCTTTGGAGAGATCAGCCTGTTCGCTGTCGGTCTCACCAACCCAACCCCATAAGACTCGCCTTTTCTTATGTGGATCATAGAATGTCTTGGCTGCATAGAACTTGCCCCAGTCATATCTAAGTCCAACACCAACATCCTTCTCCGCATCATCAACCACCCACTTGTTCCCTTCCGCATCATACGTCCCAATAGCATAATAATCATGACGATCATCATCTACACTAACTTTCAGAACATGTTTGATTCCCGCACCAGCCTTCTCAGAAGTGTCAAGCCCAGCTTGTCCATCGACACTAACCGGGAAGAAATCAATACACTCCCACATGCCGGTCCCCTCCACTGCATGAAGAACACCAGGAAGAATGCGGTAGGAAACAAAGTCTGTCGTGGCGTAGACGTATGCTACGCCAGCATGACGGCTGCGAGAGTCATCCTTGGAGCCGATGGCGAGGAGGAAGGTGGATGAGTCGGAGGGGTCGGCCCATGCGGTTGACGGGTCGCGGAAGTCGTGCGGTAGGATGGAGGGAGGAGGAAGAAGGACGGGGTTGGCTTCGTGCTTGTGCCAGTGAATGAGGAGGGGATCGGAAGGGTTGGTTGGGAGGGCAAGACATTGTACTTGAGTGGTGGAGTTAGTGGAGCCGGTGTAGAGCATGATGAGGTTGCCGTCGGGGAGGACGGTGGCGGAGCCAGTCCAGACACCGTTGGTGTCGTACCAGTGGTCGGCGACTATGGCGACGGGGAGGTGGAGCCAGTTGAGGAGGTCGCGGGAAGCGGCATGGCCCCAAGTAATGTTACCCCAGACTGCACCGCCGCTGTTATATTGGTAGAAGAGATGATACCATCCTTTGTAGAACACTGGCCCTGAAGCAATTCAGACTTCGTTCAGTTGATTCATATATATATATATACAAAAATAAATGAAACTGAGACCAAAAATAATATCCAAGCTACAAAATCAATGAACTTTAATGCATGACATCCTAAAATGCTAACCAAGCCTAAACGTACCTAACATGCTTTCAAATACAGATAAAATTATGATGATGCGTGTTAGGAAATTTACGACGGTTCAATAATGAATTATTTTCTTAGTATTGTACGAGAATTCAACACTCACTCGAGTAAAACAAAACAAACAATAACCGGTGGCGATCTACGGTGACAGGAGTGGTGTTGAACTTCAGCTTTTTCTCAAAACTTTGAGTTTTCTCTCAAGCCTCCAACCCCTTCTCATGAGAGGGTTGGAGCTCCATTTGTAGTGCTCTGGATGCAATGAATGCAAAATATGAACTACCTTGATCGGACGGCCCAGAGAGTTTCCTTTGATCACACTGTGTTTGATGAACATTTGAGTGGCTGAACGATGTCAGAAATTAGCAATCTTGGGCTCGTTTCATGTCGAGAAGCTTAATTCAATTCTAGGCTTGCTAGATTCAACATTCATTTAACCTTCTAAATATGTCCGAAAAATTTTCAGGAGCAGTTTAATGACTTGATCTGAGCTTGATTTAACTCGGATTAGACATATTTTGGTAACATTTGATTCTTCTTATCGAGTCGGTCAGTTTAACTATAAGTTTGCTAAAATTGGAGTTCTGGATAAGTTTTTATCGAGGTTTGAATTTATTTTTCTCAAAAAGTCGCCTCTAGATCTATGTCATGCCTTGAGATACATTTGAGATCATGAAGATTTGTTTTAGATGTAACAAATATAATCTAAAGTGTTTAAGATCGCCTAAAATTTAGTTTCCAACGAAAAAATTGTGCCAATATTAGTCATTGATTGATCTATAAAATGGTGTTTGATACCCTATTTTTTATAGAATTTAATTATGAGTTTAACTTAAATTCACTCAAACATTAAACAAATTTAAAACTAGCATTTCTTAAATCTAAATTTTGTCAATTTGGGGTTCTCGAGGCATAATTTTAAATTTCGTGAATTCGATTGCGAGCAGAATTTATTTGCCCTCGCCTCACCATCGCTTTCTGTCACCCACTAGATTTGATAAATCTAGGCCTGTAAACGAGCCGAGCTTGAGCGAGCTCAGGCTTGGCTCGTGTTCGGCTTGTTCAAAATAGCTCGTGTTCGAAATCGGCTCGTGAACAGTGTGTTCGTGTTCGGCTCTATTTAAATATTGGCTCGTGTTCGGCTCGAAATTGACTCGTTAAACTAAAATTGAGAAAAATAAATTTAAAGTGTGGGATTCGAACCTGGATCAAATATATACAAAAGAAGAAACTAACTACATTGTCACATGAGCTGTTATGATTTAAACTTAGACATAAATATATATAATATATTATTATATAAATAATATATGTAATATATAGTTATATAAATAGTTATAAAATTTTTTTTTTTATTTCGAGCGAAAACGAGCCGTTCGGCTCTTATACTTAACAACCGAGCCGAACACGAGCTACTTAACGAGCCGAACACGAGCTGTTTGCAAACAACGAGCTTTTTTGACAGCCCTAAACATATAGATAAATCCTATTCAATTTAAACCTACGGTGGGCAGCCAAACACCACCGAAAGGTGGGCAGGTACCGGACAAAAGAGGCCAAATCAGCCTGCTTGCCACACTTCTATTAGAATATAAATGGAATCGCGATGCAAACGCAAATTAAAATTAAACTATACAATCAATACTACGAATTAACACGAATTTGAAGAGCGAAACTTCATAATAATTTAAAATTAAGAAAAAAACCATGTTATTTGGGAATTTAGAACCTAGCATACTGTCACGGATACAGTCCCACATCGGTTAGGTGTAGAGCCGAAAATCAGTATTTAAGTCCTGGGCTGCCCATTTCTCTTTAGGGCTCTTTTGGAAGGTGACAAGTGGTATCAGAGCAGATTACTGCCTGTCAGGTGTGTGGACTCTTCTTGGTGAAGTGAGACCCTCGGTGGAGCCGATCCGCGACGAGAGCCTCAAGTGATTGGGTGGAGGAGAATGTCACGAATAAATTGTCCCACATCGGCTAGGTATAAGGACAAAAAACATTATTTAAGTCAAGCCGCATTGAAGAGCCTTGCGCTACAATTTTCCTTTTTTGAAGTAGGCATAAAATGCCATGTGATCCCATGAATTGTGGAAATGACAGATATGGCCTGAGTTGTTTAGTGTCGCCGTTCACAGAACGAAGACGTAAATTAGTTTTATTTGCCAAACTCACCGAGTTTTGATCTATTACAACTCACATAATTACCTGACAATTCACGGAGGCTACCATCTTATTGAATTATTGTACTTCATCTATGAAAATGGTTAATAAAAAATAAAACGAGGTTTCATTATAAGAAGCAAATATTGCATGTGGAGTCTGCATGTGAGTCTGTATTTACCGTATTGTGGTTGTATTATGATGAATAACACTATTAAATCCGCACGTTTCTGCAACTATTGCATTTGCATATAATATATTTTCATGTACAAGGATTCATACAAAGTTTAATATAAAGAAACCAATAATTTTCGTCGACGTCCATTATAATTAAATTTAAATAATGATACTCTAAATTTCTCCCTTTACTCCCTATGTGGCACATATGAGATCTACCATAACATTTTTGGAGAAAAATTATGTCAGGACTCCGGATCATTTCGAGTCTAATAAGAAAGCGTCACGTGTAAAGTGAACTCATCACAATACACTGTGATTGGTCCGTTTTATACGTGTCGCTCCCCAATAAGACTCCGGATGTATCCAGAGTCCTGATATAATATTTTCTTATATTACTAATGGAGAATGGCCCACTCTGAATTTGACAACATGATTACCTTTCTAAATAAATGCAAAATTGGCAGACTTGATTGAATCGGCACATGCTGCGGAGTAATAATTTATGCAACCTTTTTGTGATTAGGCATTAAACTATAATGAATTATTTCATTGGCTTAGTCTTACCGTTTGGATCTGCGGACAAGAGAGCCAAGCCACGACAAATCCACCACCAACGAGAGCATCACCACCCCCAAACAACAAAATAGTTAAGATAAACCCAACATCAGTCTGCATACGAAAAATTAAAAACTAGAAAGAGGAGAACGCCTGCAGTCAGTCTCACAACAAATATGATTTTCTTATTCAATATCAAATTTAAGTATAAAGTTGTTATTTTGAAATGATATTTTTGTATGTTTTATGATCAAAATGAGCTCCGATTCAATTCATAAGTTTAAATTTCTATGAAATAGAAATATGAGGTGCGCTGCAATGAATAATTATAGAATACGAGGTTTATACTAACCGTTCATCCAGTTCCTGAGAGGCTGGAAATGGAAACCCGTCCGTTGCCATTGAAGCATGTCATTGGTCCAGGGGTAACTGGTGCGATCACCGGTGAGAAGGCCGGCGCCGACGCCGACGCCGACGCCGACGCCGGAGCTCTTCTCAGAGACACCGAGGAGAAGCCCACGGGAGACCGGATCAAACGGGGTCTCGTGGGGCGCGAGCTTCTCACCGTCCAGCTCCGGCGACATTGGCAATTGGTGGTTTCCGGGAGAGTGATCGTCCCCGGCACCATTGTGAATTATGGCGAGGCCGATGATAAGGATGGTGGCCAATGCAAGGGAAAGGAGTCCTACGGGCCTCAGCCGGAAGGCTGTGTTGACGGCCGATGCGGCGGCGGCGTTTGTGGTGGGGAGGAGGGCGTAGGAGGCGGTTTCAGCCATGGGGGGAGTTTGTTGGGGAGAGGGGGATGTTGGGGGGGGGTGGGGGCGTTTTATAGGGCGGGTGTAATTTGGGTGGCGTGGGATGCTATTTTTGCTGACGTGGCTAACACGAAGCGGGCGCCGCAAGTGGGGTGTCGCGAGGGAGAGGAGCTGGCGGGGGTGGGGCCCGGGTATTGGCAATTTTTTTCACGGTAGAAATTCCTGGCGGGTTTTGGATTCTCTCGACCAGCTCGATGAATGATTGCACAACTTGTCCAAGGTCGCGGGAATCTATATATATACATTGAGCGCTCACATTAGTGAAAAATTTAAAGTAGGATATATCTCATATATATATATATATATATAATTTTTTAATGAATGATTGTGTTTGTTTGATTGGGTGTTAACTAATGATATAATATTTGGACATTAAGTTTATTGAAGGATTAATATTTTAGGTGGGAACATAGAATTCTTGTTGGATAAAATGCAAATCTAAAATAAAGATATGAAGGGAAAAAAACTCGATTGATGCTAGGAATAGTTTGTAATATGATCCCTTTCGTTGATAATTTTCTTGATTGGAGCTCATTTTAAATATCGATAAGTCACAGCGCTTACTTGTTAGTTGCATTTGAACTATGACTAAATATGCAAGAAATTAAATATGAGAGTTCGCCCTTCAATTGGGAGTTAGTTGGTTTGAAGGAGACTTATACTTTCCTAAGGTAACTATGCATTGTCCTCAAGGAAAAGACATGACAAACAGCTTTGTGTGGTGTTAGAAAAAAAGAGGCATGGATGAAAGATTTAGAGAAGAAGGTCGAGAATAAAATGATGTGTCTAATTAAGTGTTCTTTTCAAAGGATGATGTTGCACTTTTTTATGTTGAGCTTTCTAGGAAATTGGCGATAATGTTAATCCGGCTTCAGGAGTTCACATAGAAGATGGAAGTCAAAATGGTAGTTCTATAAGATTTATTGAACCAATCTTTCTTTTAGCTTTTTTTTTGCTTGATGTAGAGGCACAACTTGAATGGGCCTTTATTTGCAAACTAAAAGAAATATTATTCTCATCTAATGATATCATCATTTATGAGGTAGCCAAAAATTTTAAAAGGATATAAGCTGAGTATTAGAATAATTTGTAATATTTTATTAGGAAATTTATGCCCTTATAATATCAAGGATTCCCTTAGTTATGATTTTATTTTTTTAAAACATGCTTACAAGATATTTCTTGTAAAATTATATATTATTTTTTCTTTTTTATTTATATCTATTTAGAACTTTTAGCTATAAAATCAGATTGATGAATAAATTGAAAAAAAAAATAGATGAGTAAAAAGTATGACGTATAATTTTTTTTTATTATTTTTTTCTTGAACATCTTTAGTTGATGTATTTAGATCTCATGATTAAGTTATCTCATTTCATGAGCATTTTCTTATAGTTTATATCTTTGGAATTGTTGAGTCAATATTTATTGAAATAATAATCATTTTAGTTTTAGAAATAACTACATAATTTTTTTATATCTTTGAATGATCCCATTTTTCTTAGAGAGCAACATGATATGAGCCATTGCTAAGTAGGAAAGACATAACTTATTTTATTGATTGTGAATTTGGGATGGGAGTTGACTTGTTTAGGGTTGAACATTCATTCCATTAAGGCTTCATAATCTTCCTTTAGTTTCTATTACTATTATATATTGAATGCCAAGTCAAACTTCCTTTAGTTTCCTTTAGTTTCTATTACTATTATACTTCAACAATTTTTTAAATGATGACAATATCATTAGTTGCTAACAAGTTCAAATATGTTTATCTTATTATTTATTATCCAATTATTTGGGTTTTAGTTTAGTTGTGTGTCATTTAGTCATGTATTATAGGTAGCGTGCTTGGGTTGAATTCCATATTGGGGAGATTTATTAGATAATTAAATACATTTTTATGCCTCTTCATAAGCAGTTTAACAAATTGAGTACTCAATTTTATAATGCAGGTGCCTTATTATGTCTAAGTTATGTAAACCCTATATGTTTAAATGAGTACTCTAATGAAGAAATTTTTTATTCTCCATTATACCATCCATCTAATTATTTTTATATTTAGATTTGGAGTTTGATTTATAACTTGGTTATTTATATTTGCTTGTTTAAAATATAATGGAGTCTTAAAGATTATTAACTTAACCTTAATATGGGATATATCATTAAATTCCACATCTTGGACACAACTTTGTATGACTTGACTTGTTCCTCATATGTCACTTACATCCTTAAGTGAGAGGTTAGAGACTAATGATGATATGAGAAAATTCTTTAGAGAAGCTCTCTAAATTATTACAATTTATGTTTATGTTATCTTAAAAATTGAAGTGAGCTTAAATGGCTATGATGAAAATGTAGCTGTAATGTAAATCATCCACCAAATTGTGTCAATTAATTGCTCTCTAAGCATAACACTCAACATTCAATGAATCTAATATTAAGTATCATACTTATTTTGTTTATAATTATACCAAGATGCCTAATCTTTCCTTATAGGTACAAATCAATATGTTGGTTATTAATCCCAAGACAATCCCTTCCAAACAACCTCCTTGATGGATGAGGTTAGAATTTGAATAGTTTATGATTGTTAATATGAAGTACTTTATTAAAGCTAATTTTTTTCAGAAAAAATGCATTCAACTTGGCTGGTGAATGTTATTCTAATTCAAATAAAGATTGAGAAACCTTATACTTGCATTCACTTTTATGATTTGATAAGTTTTCTAATGGATGACTTTCTTCTTTCCATTTCATTACTAATAGTTAATAAACTTTTACCCCATGCACTATTTTCCTTCATAAAAATATCATCTAAACATAACCTAATCAGTATAACATCAAAGATTAGCATCTTATCAAGTTTTCGACCCATGTGACATATATTCTTTCTTGATAACACCCATTAGCCTCAAGATTGTTGGAGCATCCTTCCAATGCATCATTTATCTCATCACTAACAGGTTGTGTGTTGACTTAAATAATTGGTTATTAAAATTCAAGTTTTTGATGATCATTTTTAAGATTTACTCATTATCTTTCAGTTGTGCTAGCTTAATCTCAATATGTATAAGCCTCTTGAAGTAGACTATTGGTATGTTGGTCAAATGTTTTAGTATTTTAATATTTTGCATATCGAAACAAAGATTAACACCTTAAAAATCAAATCCATCACATCTATAGATTTTCCTAAAATCTCATTTAGTTAAATGTTTTTAGGGAAAACTCACATTCTGATTATGGTTTACATAAAATTTTATTGTTGATTGAGTTGAGTAAATTAGAAATTTAGTTGAAGAGTAATTATAATTATGTAATTTTGAATTTTATTACTATGTAAGTTATTTTTGATACAAAATGAAGTAAATGGAAGAGTTGAAGAAGAATTGTGAATTATCAAATACAACACAGTGATGATGACAAGCTAGTGTTGCAACATTAGTTTGTGTTATATGGAGCAAAATATATGACAGCTTAGTGTTATAGTACTAGCTTCTAGTGCTATCATATGAGGAGACTAGGATTGTAGCTCTATAATAATAACCCTACAACATTGGTGATATATTGATTTGAAAAGAAACATGAGAGCTTAGTGCCTCAATGTTAAATTTTAGAGTCATAATGTTGTAAATCAAGCACAATTACACCTAAGAAGAAGCACCCCAATGCCATTCCATGATGAAAGGGACCTAAAATAGAAATTGAAGCATTGCAACTATGTTTGTAGTACCATTGCTCTACTTGATCAACATCATAATGCAAATTTGTAGTGATATACTATGATGATTTTGGAGTAGCATTAGCAATTGAGGGATTATTTTTTGGGGCAATTAAGGTTGCAGGGTGATGTATTAGAGTACATATCAGTAAGTAAGAAAGTAGGATATCAAAGTGGAATATTTGCAAGTGGCAAGTGTGATAGTGTGCTTGTAGAGTGAAGAAAAAACGGTAAACATTTGGAGAAAATTCTTGAGAGTGGAGGAAGAGCCTATTCATCGAGTGAAAATTTGGTTCTACCCATTAAAATTTCTTAATTATATTTAATTTCATTTAATAAATGCAAAATTTTTTCATTATTTTGGTATATATGATGAGTCACAAAATACTATCACTTTGGGAAAATTTTCCTTAGTTTTCTACATATGACTACTTGTCAAGATTTAATTTGAAAATTATTATTCATTTTACGCCACTTTCTTTCAATAAATTTATTTCCCATGAAGTTTTATCAATTTTTTTGTGATTTATGAACCTCAATTGAGGTATAGAAGAATAATATAAAAAATTAAATTTATTATAAATAGTGCAATCATACATTTATTTGAAATTTATAATCAGTTAAGAAATATCCAAATGCAATCATTTAACTTAGTTCTCATAAATATGTATGAGTTATTTTAAAACATCAGGCTTTATAAAATCTTGATGAAGGGTAGAAATACTACTTGTTTTTTATTTACAGTGGACCTTAATATTGATATACAAATTTAAGGAAGAAAATCACAAATCTAAAGTGTAACTCACAATTTGATAATCTAGGTAGGTGCAGAAGTTTGGATAAAAATAAAGTTATAAATTAAATTGATAAGATAAAATTTTAGGTTAATTTTATTAGTAATTAACTTATTTTTGCTAATTTTATGATCATTGAGAGAATGATATTTTATTCATTTTGTATTACTTGGAATAATACATATTCTTTCATATGCCATTGTAGCTGATCACTTACTAGTACATACAATCCCTTCAAGACACTCACAAGGAAGGATGCTTGTTTTTCTTGCTATTAATGTTGTTAGATAGCTTTTTATAGCATTAATAATAACTTTGTACAATGAACTGTGTTAGTTATGTTAATCCCAAGAAAATCTTTTATTCCTGATAAAGTTTCTCTTAATAAGCTTTTTAATAATTCCATAGATTACCTTCATTTTGAGTAATTTTTTACAATTATTATATAGTGATTTAATTTATTAGTTTATTATTATCATTTACTTTCATGAATATTACTTTATTTTGAGATTCATTTGATCAATTGTGGTTATATCTTCTCAATTATTAGGAAACCCATACTTGTTAAGTGAGGATCCGTTCACCCTTTATAATGCTCATTATTTGGGTCATAAAATGAAGATTAAGATCAAGATAATGAGATATTATATGTCCAATATTGACATAAATTCATACATACCATTCATTATTTATCTATCTCTTATCATAAATTGACATAAATTCATACATACCATTCATTATTTAACATACCATTCATTATTTATCTATCTCTTATCATAAATAAACTCACTTTTTGTTTAAGTGGTAGGAAACAAGAATTTTCTTTTATTGTAGATAGATTACAGTTTATCAAATTTACTATTTTAAATTATTTGATCTAATAGTTCATATTTGTTTTCTTTTCTAAATGGATTACTAAAAAAATTAACTTTTTGATCTATAAATTCTCATGTCATTACTGTATCTAACATAAATCGTGTGCTATTTATCGATTCAATGTCACACTAATAAAACATATGGTTAGTAAATCTTCACACTTTGTACTTTCTAAATTTTATTTATAAGGATAATATAATTGGCACATTCTACAATCAATAGTCTATTTTGTTAAATATGTTTTCTATTAATGATAACTCAATTAAGTCTCTTAATCTTTTTTATAAAATTCCCTTCAATTTATTGGGGCTAAATAAAATAAAAATTAGATTCTATATTATGTGAGCAAAAAACTGAATATTTACATTATTTTGGGATAATGGCTCCTTAGAAGGCTTATAATTGGTAATGTTGGTATTAAATGGAATAGTTATTTTCTAAAAACCTGAAAAAACTATGGTTAAATCAGTCATTTGTAATGAAAATTGTTCTTTTCCTACTACTTCTCAAGTTGAATCTTTGTGTACTTTTACAATTCAAAATATTTATATAAGTTCATCAAATTATTGTTTAAATGGTTATATTCTCATAACTTCTCAAGAAAAAAAAACACATTTCTGTCTTTTTGAGCATGCTGCAACAGTGAATTAGCATATGCTTATTTTCTTTAGAGATTTTTGCGTTACATTTTCATCCTTTTGATGGAAAATCATACACCTTGACGTTTCAACTAAGAAATTGTTGATTTATATAGAGTTTAATAATTACTATTTATGCTCTCGATTTAAATAATGTAAAAACACATACACATTTATTCTTTGAATGTCTAAATCTTATCGTGATCCTTTGACATATCATGACTTGTAATTCTTTCTCAAATGACCCATTATTTTATGTGCTACAAGAAGTGTCTTCCCATTCCCATGAAACCTCTAGGAGTTTCTTCCTCTTATCTCTCTAAATTGCTATATATTATATTTGGCTCCGAAACAACATTCGCTTTATGGATGTTTGCTCTTCTTTATTTAAATTTTTTGAGCAATTCAACCTCACAATCATTTCTAAAAGAAAGAAATAGAAGTAATAAATCAATGAGTTTCCATAAAAAAAAAACTAGATTCCTTCATGCAAATGATGATTTAGCTCGACTCGAGCTCATCTGGATAATCCTACATTTGATGCACTTTTTTATTTTTTCATATGAAGCCATATGATGATTTTCTTATATTATTTTGGTGGGCAATTATAATACTCAAGAAATAATATTCTTGACATATGTTTTTTTTGGTTACCTTGTTGCCTTAGTAGTGAATGACTCAATTTTTTTGATAAGGGCATTTACATAACACTCCACCCAATTCCCTTGTATTTGCATATATAACAACTAAATTTTGCATCTTATATTTATACCATCAAAATCTTTAATATTACATAAAAAATCACTTTTTTAACTCTAAAAAGTGAAATACATCTTTTCATGCTCAAGACATATGCCAAAAAAGTTAAAGTTTAGGTGTTAGATATATGAATACACAAGCATTAAGTCCAAAAAGAACAAAAGGAGAAATTTACATAAACGTCACACAATTCTCATGTATTTACATATGTAGCGTCTAAAGTTTTATTTTTATATTCAAGAAAATTGGCTTAACTATCACACAATTCTTGTGTATGTGCATACCTCATGCCTAAACTTTCATTATTATACATATCATTTTGGTTTTTAAACACACACATAAAAATATATATATTTCACTTTTAAAATGATAATAATATTGTTTCTGATGTGATATTCAATATTTTAATATTATGTGTATAAAAATGAAGATTTAAATGTGAGATATTTAAATATATAAGAATTACTTATTCAACATCTCTTATATTTATAATCTTTTAGTATTATAAATTTATACAATATATATATACATACATATATATATATAAATGTCAAAACTTAGGTGTTCTATTTTAAATGGCCCCACAGCGGGAAAAATTATTCCATACGGATCGGATACGGATCACCTGATCTACTGTCCCGATGTATTTCGGTGGGCCTCACCTAATTTTTTTTTTTATAAAAAAAAACAGAAATAATCCTGACCGTAGATCACCGTGATCTACGACCAGGATTGAACACCACATACAGAGATGCATGCGATGTCCGCACGCAATAATTCCTCGCACAATGGAGGCATTGGACGGTTTAGCTGTAAACCGCATAAACCAGAATGCGGTGGATGGGCCCCACACTCATAAATTCAGACACAATATTTGGTATCGTTGACAATAAAATCGGTCAAGGTCGAGGCATCGTAGCCTTCACAGCCACGTCAGCTCTCGCAGTTGGATTACTCTTTTGAATACGTGGCAAGCCTTGCACCCATGAGTCTTTATTTTTTTCTCGAATTTAAGCACTTATTTGGTAAAAAAAAAATTTATTTTATTTTTTTGAATTTAAATTAATTAATAAGAGAAAAAGAGTGAGAATGTGCATGTAGATTTGAATGATAAGTATGTAAATGTCAAAACTTAGGTGTTCTATTTTAAATGGCCCCACAGCGGGAAAAATTATTCCATACGGATCGGATACGGATCACCTGATCTACTGTCCCGATGTATTTCGGTGGGCCTCACCTAATTTTTTTTTTTATAAAAAAAAACAGAAATAATCCTGACCGTAGATCACCGTGATCTACGACCAGGATTGAACACCACATACAGAGATGCATGCGATGTCCGCACGCAATAATTCCTCGCACAATGGAGGCACAATGGAGGCATTGGACGGTTTAGCTGTAAACCGCATAAACCAGAATGCGGTGGGGAGGATGGGGGAAGGCTTTGGATGGGCCCCACACTCATAAATTCAGACACAATATTTGGTATCGTTGACAATAAAATCGGTCAAGGTCGAGGCATCGTAGCCTTCACAGCCACGTCAGCTCTCGCAAGCTCTCACAGTTGGATTACACTTTTGAATACGTGGCAAGCCTTGTACCCACGAGTCTTTATTTTTTTCTCGACTTTAAGCACTTATTTGGTCAAAAAAAAATTATTTTATTTTTTTGAATTTAAATTTATTAATAAGAGAAAAAGAGTGAGAATGTGCATGTAGTGATGAAATTTGAGATTTCAATGTTATAAGAAATACATGCCTTGAGCTAATGATTGAATGCATCAATCCTACCTTTTTAGCCTCTAATTGTACGCTTAGGTTCTAATGAAAGAATGCTAAATTGAATCAATATGCACAAGTAAAATTACATTTAAAAATTTTATAAATATTTGTATTAATGTAAACTTAGCTAGTAGCTATTTGATTATGTAGAGTACGAGTACTGGTTTCTAATTAAGAACATTACTTGTGCTCATTGAGTTTTGGCAAGTGATTTTAGCCATCTTGCTAAATTGGTTTGGGCTTTTGGCAGAGTACCATGGAGACCATAGGCGAGTAGCTTCATTGAATTAGGCAGACATTTTTGGCTACCAAGCATGATATACAAGCTTATTATACTAGTAAAATTAAATGAATCTTTTGAAAGAATAAAATATGATACAATAAAAGTATATTATTGTATGTTACAAGTAAAAATAGTAATAGTAAAAATAAATGCAATCAAACAAATAATAAAGAGTCCATCGTCTATCATCGGATAAAAAAATCAAATAGTAAAAGGGGTTTAATTATTATTAGGAGGTTTGAAAGAAGACTACTAATTAAAAGAAAATTAAATCTAAAGAGTTACTACTCTTTTGTTTCTCTTCTCATCTACAATTGCTAGCCTTGTTAGATTTTTGTCCAATGTTCTCCATTTAAGTTTAAGAAGCAATGAAAGTGCCTCAAAAAACTTGTGGAAGGGAGCTCCTAAATTCTGTCAGTAGATCTCCACAAAGTCCTTGAATTAATTCATAAAGAATCCTTAAATATGACAACTCAATTAAATTAGTATAGCTAAATCAAATAAATCATGTGCATTTAAGTATAACATGATTGAAATAATGCATATTAATTTTTTGTTAGTTTCACACGCATCATGCATTTTTTTATAAATGAAATAAATATTGGTATAATTTGCTATGGCCAACAATCTCATCTCAAATTATGTAAACTACATAGGAAGTTTTATATTTAAAATTTTTTAAATTCAAAATAAAGAAGAGTTAGGTTAATCAATCTCTAGTCAAACCATGCCTCTACGGCCCCTGGACTCATATTTCGGGTCATGCCTCTATAGCATCTTGACCACTACCCGAGTCATGCCTTTATGACCCCTACACTCATTTTTCAATCACGCCTCTACCGCCTCTAGACCACCAATCAAGTCATGCCTCTATAGCTCCTGGAAATATCTTTTAGGTCATGCCTCTATGGCCTTAGAGCCACCAATTGAGTCTTGCCTTTAGGACCCGTGGACTATTCTCTTTTGTCATACCTCTACGGCCTCTGGACCACCAATCGAGTCATGCCTCTGCGCCTCTAGACTGCTAATCAAGTCATGCCTTTATAACCCCATGACTCATCTTTTCAGTCATGCCTCTACGACCTATAAGTCATCAGTCGATTCATGCCTCTTTGACCCATAAACTTGTCTCTCTGGCCATGCCTCTATGTCCTCTAGATCACTAGTCAAGTCATACCTCTATGGCTCCTGAACCCGTCTTTCTATTCATGCATCTATGGCCTCTGGACTGTCAGTTGAGTCATGGCTCTATGCCCTCAGGACTCGTCTTTCCATTCATGCCTTTACAGTCTTTGGACCGCCAGTCAAGTCATGCTTCTACTCCTGTTATGCATCTACGACCTCTGGACCACTAGTTTAGGTACACCTCTATGACCCCCTAGACTCACTTTTTCGATTAGACATTCCATCCAATGTGGTTTTCCCTTTCTCTAGTTAACTAGGTTATGTAGATGCTTTGACTAACCCTGCTTCAATAAAAAATTGGACTGCTTCCAAGAAATGCATTGTGTCTTAGCATCGCAACACATTTGTTTGGGGTCATTTGTTGTCATCAAATTTGATTTCAAAAGTGTAAGGTGTCCACTTGAAAGAATTAGGATGATTTGATGTCAATTCATACCATTCTGAAGCTCAAGATACCTATCTGGACCTCCTAGTATGTGTCATCAACAAGAAATCAGAATCGGTATCGATTTTATCCTTACCCGGTTATATTCACTTTAGGATGGGTTTGACTCTAGCTTGGGACATGTTTAACACACATTTCAATCTTTAGAACCTTAGCCCATCAATTTGGACTTGTTTATGGCCAACTGGAACCACAATGCTCGCCCACAGGCATTTTTGGGTGAGAAATTGGGTTTCATACCACTTTGTGTCACCTGAAGATTATCACAAATTTTAGGGGTTAATCTGGTGTTACAACGCATTCGTGGGCCTTCTTCGATAGCTAGAAATCATTTTATTTCTCTTCAAAACCTTTGAGAGCCAATGGAACTCGATTTAGGGGTTAATCTGGTGTTACAACGCATTTGTGGGCCTTCTTCGATAGCTAGAAATCATTTTCTTTCTCTTCAAAACCTTTGAGAGCCAATGGAACTCGTTTGGAACCTCCACTGCGCACCAAGGGCATGAAACTATAAACTTGAACTAGCGTAACCACCCCTAGATCTGGTGTGGTCAAGCCAAAATGACCTGAAACCATACTCAAGATAGAGAGCATGGCATAATAACACCACCAAAGTGAGATAGCAACACCTGGGTGATAGCAGGACCATGTCAGTTTCGGGTGTGGTCACACCTCCATTAAGAATTTTAGGGCTTTATGCCCTTAGGTCTGACGCGGGCATGTCTAGTTCGGACGTGTTCACACTGAGCCAACTGCCTCCCTAGCAAAAATTGTTTACTTTTTATTCCACTCTTGTTGACAGCTAGTCCGTTGGCCATTATCGATCCAAGGGGTCAAATAAGAGTGCTACATGTAGCATCCACCTCCTAAATGACCATTCACATCTTGCCATGTGGAAAAACCAAAATATTTTAAGATTACGACGGAGGTTTCCCTCCATTTTCACTTGACTCTTGAGGATTCAAGGGGCCAATATGAAAATAGAAGGAGAGGAGTTCATTCAGCTAGAGAGTGTTTTCTTGAGTTGAAGGAAGAGAATGGGGAGCTAAGGAGAAAGGCTACACTCTTCTTCTTCGTCCTCCTCTTCTTCTACTTCATTTCCTCCACCAAACCTATCTTTATTTACACCATATCTAAGAGAGGAAGTAAGGGAGTGTTCATTGAGAGCTTCATCCACATTATGAAAGGATATGGCCCTCCTTGCCTTCTTCTATGAAGTTGAGCTTTATCATACCAAAGAAATGCGACATCAATCTTTACGAAGGCGAAGATCCTTAAAAATCCTTGTATTTCTCTTTTCTTAGAGCCCACTAGGCTAGTTGTTAGAGATCTAATGATTTGGGCTTTTGTGCTAGAGGGAGGCATTCTAGGTTAGGACAACTTTCGTGGACAAATCTCTAATGAATCTGAGTGTTGTATTAGTTAAATTGAGATATGATAAAGTTTCTTTGAAAATTCTACCCAAAGAAGAGACCGATGCACTTTGACTTATATATTTACTAAATTATAAAAAGCACTCAAATCCTTAATCCAAAATTCACCCTAATCATTTATAAATTTTGAAATTACTGAAGGTTAAGTAATATTTATGTTTAATAGAATTTGATGTGAAGTAAAAATGCATTGTAATGTGATATAAATTTTGTTTTTTATTTGTTATATATGTTATCTTGTGAAAGGTGAATTTATTGTGTTTTTATTGGAACAAATATGAAGCTAGCTTGGGGGAGTAAAAGAGCTGAAATGAGAGCCTTTCCAATGAACTAGCATCTTGACATCTCATCTGGACACCTACGCACCTGAAGCCAGAGGAAAAAAAAACCATTCTGACATCAGTATTAGGAACCTAGTTGCCTGAATCCCAAGTAACAGGTGCCTCGGTACGTGATATAGACACCTCAAGCCAAATAAACAGACGCATAGGCACCCATATTTGGCAGCTATGTGCCCATATATGCAAGAATAGATTTTTTCATGTCGATCTGTGTGGAATGACTTAAATTATGTTTCGTGAACTATTTTGATAAACTCTCTTGCCAGTGCGTTTGAAGCCAGGAGACTTTTAACTGTGAGAGGAGAGTGTTAAGGGTATTATGAGGGTTTGTCTAATAAATTTTCAAAGATACTTATTAGATCTTTCACTTGTAATTTTTAAGTGTCTTCCAGCCAATCTTGTAGAGAAGGAGAAAAGTCAGGTGGTAACATTTCAAAAGTGGTATTCTATTAGGTTATTTTATTTCTAAGCTTTTGTATTTAATTTGGTTTGATGAATAAAATGTTGTTTTTATTGTTTTAAATAATGAGTCGTACTTAGATCTTATTTAGTCCCTTTAATTGGTAGCTCGGGATCTAGTTTTAATTATTTTATGTGACTGAATTAAGATTTCTTCATGATGATATTTTAACATTCTGCACTTAATTTACTCGTAGCCTGACCCATTGTATTGTTAAAACTCATTGTGAATTATGAGTGTTGGAAGAAAACTTTGTTGAACAATTAGGTTAAAGCACACCTACTTACGAGAACAAGGATATTGCTTCTAGGTTAGTGCAATCATGTAGGGAGACACGAAATCCCAAGAATATTTGCATGGTTTAGGGAACTATCCCTAAACTGAAATATGAATTCCCATGCCTTCTTTGATCACTAGAAGGGGATAGGGAGAAAATCTGCTCTTGATTGTCACCAATAACTGTATCACTTATTTAAATATAAGTTTCTAAGAAATAATTCAGTGGAGAATCTTGCATTTAATAGAAACATTTACTTTAGTTAGGTTTGGTTTTTTTAAGGATTAGGAATAGTAACTTTAAAATCTCTAAAATTTGAACGGTTTGGGCTTTGGCATAGACCAAAAACTAGTGGGTTGGAGCTTTTCTTGTTTTGAAAGTCAACTCGTTCCACATAGAATCGATACCTAGACTCACGTCCCTATATTACTTGAGCTATATGTATAATTGCTTGATTGACGTCTTCTTCACAGCTATTCCATGCATCAGTTTGAGTTAATTATTATTTCTTATTATGATTAATGCGCTTTAAATGAGCATGTTATATAAAAAAAATAGTGTTTTATTGAGCCTTTTCTATCCAAGCATATTATGCTTAATAAAAGAGATTTTAATTAAACAAATTTAATAAACATGCATCATCACCTTATCAACACCAGCCTTATTGACCTATGCTTTCTCAGACACGCCATTTTTAAAATGCTTACTTGAACGTTAAGCTTTAGTTGATATATAACCATGCTTCCTAACAAGCTTATGTACAAACTTTAGACGATATATGTTGTTCAAACTATTCATTTTACAACTAAATTCATATAAAAGTATTCAAAAATTTTCAATTTGTTCATAAACAAACTTCAATTGAGCCAAGCAACATGAACTCATTGTACACTCTTTTCATTTGCAGCCCTCCTTTTACGTTAGGAACCAAGGATTATTGTCTCACACATGTTAAAGCTCTTTGGCTGATGACTTGAGCCATTATCTTTCTCAGCACTAATAATTCATATACTTGGAAGACACTTTCGCAAAATGGTCTAGGAACCAAGGATTATTATCTCACACATGTTGAAGCTCTTTGGCTGATGACTTGAACCATTATCTTTCTCAGCACTAAAAATTCATATACTTGGAAGACACTTTCGCAAAATGGTAAGGATTAAAAGTGTATTGTTTAATATTATAGGAAAATTTGATTTCTCTTTAATTATCTTCACAATAACACATTAATTGAGACTGACATCTGCACATGAATGCCAGACACTCCCACATGTTCTTCCTAACAAATGCTTCTAGATATCCAACAGTTAATCACATCCTTTTAATGTGGGACTTTCTTCTTCTTTCAATTCTACATAAGGATATGATGAGTTCTATAACTTCAGAAGGCAAATCTTCAATATGCATATTTCCTTCGGTTTCATTGCCTCATAAATAAATGTTTAGATTTTCTGTTCTTGGCTGATGTGACACAAGTTCTATAAACAAGAACACAAATTGCCATCTGCCGCATTAAGCCTAAATTCATTTCATGCCTTTTTTTTATTTGTTTTGTCAGAAAATTCAGGCCTTTTTTATGTTTTGATATATGAAAAAAGATTTTTTTTTTTTTTATCCATGATTTTTATTTATAAAAAGTGTGGCTAAATATTAGTTAATGAATTTATGCTGTAACATTCAGATTTACTAATTAGAAATTATTTTAAAAAATTCATTGCTATTTCATGTTTATTCATTTTATCAACAAAGTTTTCTATCTAATAAACTCTAAATAAGCATCAAATATGTATTCTGTAAGAATGGTTTCATCAAATATATCTTCTTTTTCCAGTTTTTATGCTCTTCTTGACTCCAATTTGTTGGATTAAAATGAATAGAAAATATTTTTTTTTTCTTCAGAATAATATTGAGCAATAAATCACCAATATATTATTCGAATATGTAAAAATAGAATATTGCAGAGTATATTGAGGACAACTCTACAACATACGACAGCAGATTCAAAACACCTGGAGATGACGCAGCTGGGAGGAAATAATAAGGAGCTCAATAATGTAAAGCAGATACATGGAGATTGGGAGCCATAAAAAAACTTACAAGCTACATGAATTGACAGGAGAGCAAATAATACAGACTAAAAATGATTGAAAATGAATAATATCCATACAATGGCCTAATTGCACAGGCCGCAAAGGTCATGTGCATCATTAAAATATAACAATAATGGAGTAGTTTCCTCATGATTAGATTAAAAATTCAATTATTGCCTACTTAGCTGTCAAAAGGAACAATTTCAATTCCATGATTTGGCATAAAATATTGGGTCTGGTTGATGGAATCTTGTTGGAGACAAGAGAGATGGATTTTCTCCACAAGTTTCATAAAATTGTAGTTATTTTGTTAGTAATTTTTGTGGCTAAAGTGGAGAGCTTATAGAGCTTGATTGGATGATAATGTTATCAGGGAAATTGAAAATTAAAGAGAGTTGTTCACGAAAAAGGTTAGCTTACAGCGGACTCTTCCATATTGGGGACTACTAATGTGATGTGATGTAAAAATGAAAAATGACATGAGAACTAAGGCTAATCAAGCCAAGCAGAGGCATTGACCTACCAAGCGCCACAAACCGACACAAGAGGAGTTCTTTATCAGGGGACAAGTATTGGCAATAACATAACTAGCAAGCATCTCGAAGGAACCCTCATCGAGGAATAAGCCATATGTCTGATAGCAATTATTTTCCCTCTACCCGATAGCCCAGTTTCATCTTGCTGACAAGAGTTTCTCAAATAGGGATCAATATTCGATAGCCAGACTAGAATGACAGATTAAGTCGAGTTTTATTGATCAGAAGACCATCAAATGTCGGTCGGCAACCCAAATTCAACACTGTCAGACGAACATGTTTGACTGAACCAAGGTCTAGATATCTTAGGCGACCAAACCTGAGGGTAGCTGAGCCATAGACCCATACATGTAAAAATACATAAATATCATGTAAAATCCTATCTAAAGCGAGACAAAATATGCTCACATAATGTACCCTTTTCTATATATATAGAGGAATTTCTTATGAGAAAGAGATAATAAACAATTCAGATTATTATTCATTAATGTAAACTTTTCTCTTTTTCTATCTCCTTCTTTTGTTTTATTTGTTTGGTGTATTTCATAAATAGATTAGGATTCGACATCTTAAATGATTAGAAGGCACCCCTCATCATTTTCGCACTTGCTAGGAGCCTTACCCAAAGGCTTCAGAGGGTTTTCCATGGAGATGTTTGAATGTCGTCCGACATAGGTAGAAAATGTAGAATAACAGAGGAGTCATCTTATAGTATTTATGAGAATCTTGGGAACAAAAATTCATGAAGTTCAGCCATTAAAACTTTATGAAATAAATGATATTTACTTTTATATTTAATTCTTTTATTCTTATTGCAGTTGTTACTTTTAAGAAGGAAGATAATGACTAAAATGTGTATACTAGGAATGCACCAACACAAATCTCAAGAAATACCGATGAACCAGAAGACAACGAAGAACAACTAAGGAGAACCCACTAGTGAAAAATCAATGGACCCACTTGACTAAAATGCAGCCCCCTAAACGAGGCTAGAGGCCGACTAGATGCAAGCCATCTAAACTGAGAACTATGACTAATAAATTTGAGCGTAGGCATCGACCGACCTCTTGGCACTACCCGACTCAAGGAAGAGTTCAGTATCCCCAGACATCTCACAGACGTCCATGAGTTCCTTATCAGGGGCAAAGAATGACAATAACATGACCAACAAACACTCGAAGAATCCCTTGTCAAGGAATATACTATCAATCAAATTATAGTAATTCACCCTCTGTCAAATAACCTAGTAACTTCTGTCTTTTGCTCTATTTCTTGGGGGTGATTCAAGGACAGATCAAAATTTAACAAGTAGATTTTTTTTATTAATATTAAGAATTATATGCTGCTCATTTGGATGACTAATAACAAGATTAATATTTAATCAACATCCAATCATTCTACTTAGTTGGCATAGCCATTATATCTTCTATTCGCCATAAAAACACATCACATGAGTACATTAAATCTTCCTAATTCATTGAAGTGATGCAAATTGAAGAGGTGGTAATAATTAGCACAAGACCACAAAAGCTGATTAAGAATGCCGTGTGGATACCTCACTCAGAAAAAACTCACCTTAAGGCAGCCACCAAGAGATGAGAAGCCACAAGAAAATTCTCAGCAGAAGAAAATGACAGTATATCAAATAAAACAAAAAAATAAATAAGTAATTATTTATAAGGAAAGACAGCTTAGTTATCACCACACAAGTATCATGCTTCCGCATGCCATATGGCAAAAGGTTCCCTAAACAAATCAATAATAGAGAACATGGAATGATTGAGATGACAACTCGGCTTTGACAGGAACACATGCAAGTCGATTCTTAAGCTCTGTTGGGACACAAGATAGATGGGCTTCTCATGTCTGCCACAAGTCTCATACAATTATTTTTATTTAAATAATATTTTTGTGGCTAAAGTGGTATTATTATATGAAAAAAGTGTTTTCAAAAGACAATTAAAGTGAATTATTTCCCACAGAAGTTGGGTGAGCACTGAGAATTTGTCCAATGTAGAAGAATGTCAGCTAGTCATATCTACAGTGTTGAGGAACTATTGGCATAATCTTAGGGAAAAAAATTGCGTACGTCAAGGGGTACGCATCTCTGCGTGCATAATAGTGTACATGAGAGTTATATGAGAGTTACAAGAGGGTTATAACCTGTTGTACCTCCCGTGTAACTCCCGTGTAACCTCCTACATAATCTTAGGGAAAAAAATTGCGTACGTCAAGGGGTACGCATCTCTGCGTGCATAGCATAATCTTAGGGAAAAAAATTGCGTACGTTAAGGGGTACGCATCTCTGCGTGCATAATAGTGTACATGAGAGTTATATGAGAGTTACAAGAGGGTTATAACCTGTTGTACCTCCCGTGTAACTCCCGTGTAACCTCCTGTGTAAATCCCGTGTAACCCCGCTGTAACAATTATACATGCTTGTAACTCCTATGTAACTCTCGTGTACATGCTTGTAACTCCCATGTAACTCTCATGTAACTCCCGTGTACACTATTATGTACGCAGAGATGCGTACCATTGACGTACGCAAATTTTTTCCTAATCTTAGGCCTTCTTTGGGTTCAATTTTGTCTTTAAATTATATTTTTATTTACTTTTATTTAAAAATTAATTTTTTTAGTGATTTTTTGCATGCATGCTTTTAGCATTAAGCTTATAAAATAAACTTCTCTCGAAAAATATTCAAAATATTTAAAATTTATTTTAAGTATGTTTAAAAATAATTGAATGTTATGACATATCAAATATGTTCTATTTCAAATAAAAAGATAAATAAAATAAATTAAAATAAACAAAATAAAAAATAAAAATCATTAATGATCCCAAATGGCCCCTAAGGGAATAAGAAAAATGGAACTACTTTTTTTTTTAAAATTCTAAAAGATGGTGTAGATTGTAAAATGTTAAGGGAAAAAATGTCTTGGACATTTCTAATCAATGATGAAAGTTTTTGGAAGATAATTTGGGTCACACCTATAATTATTTTTGGAAAATTCCATAGAAAAAAAAATAATACTACCTTTAGTGACGTAAATGAACCAAATCGAGCCAAGTAGGTGGATGTTCATGTTCTTGCTTGTTTATGAAAAATATATTGAAACTCGATTCAAGATTAATTAAGGCTTTTGGGATAATATTTGACCAGTTAAAATGATGTATAAGTAATTATATAGAATTAAATAGTATATTTTCTCATGAGAATCAATAGTATATATCAAATAGGTTAATTATTACTAATACTTATTATCTTAAAGTTTTTATTCAAACAATTGCAAAAGATTGAAACAACCTAAAATGAACTATTGAAAAGAGAGTTACTAATTATGAAGTTACTCTAATTTTTTTTACTATAGTTACAATGGTTTCTTAATTTTTTTTTTTAATTTATAATTTTGAAATGTCAATAAAAAGCACTTTCATCTCCTCAACCTTTGTCAATCACTTTAAGGCCTAGATAATTTTTTTCTTACTTCAATATATGTCTATAAGAATTGAAACAATATATTTAATTTAAAATAGTTCTTCAATTATTGAAAGTTCCTAAATAGGTATATGTCTAATCTAATTTGAGAACTTGCTAAATTACTTCAAGCTGTTCCTCTACGACTCTATCAATATGTATATATAACACTAATTTAGAAATAAACCTATGCGGAGAAGGTGAATTAAATTAAACATGAAGTAATTTAAACTACTATTAGTGCTTCATAGAGAACATTATGATAAAACACAAGAATAAGTGTATAAGTAATCACAAATCTAGAGTTTATGTAATTAGTTAATGTTTTTAATAAAATGAAGAAAATAAAAATATTACTTTATTATTTCAAAAAAGAGAGAATAAGTACAAAAAATAAGAAAGATGGACCCTAACAATCTATATAGATTTGATCCTTGGTCTTTCTACACATTTTGATCTCAATTGCTTCCTTTTTCTATGTTATCTCCTTTCACTTCCCTGACTCATTAACTAAGAGTCACTAGAAAAAATCCTTGTCCCTCCTCAAACACATTGTGCTATCATCACTTGACCCTAAATAAACAAATCTCTAAACTTTCTATGGAACTCCAACAACCATCACTAAAACTACTTCAAAATTGAATGCTTAGGGTTGTTGCATCACGAAAATGATTATCTTCCTCAAACACACTGTGCTATCATCACTTGACCCTACATAAACAAATCTCTAAACTTTCTAATGAACTCCAACAACCATCACTAAAACTAGTTCAAAATTGAATGCTTAGGGTTGTTGCGTCACGAAAAGGATTATCAAACAGCGTCGGGACGCTACTTGTGGCATTGCGATAGTAAACCCGAACCAGACAATAAGCTCTTTATCTTTTAGGCTGAATGTGTGCTCTTTCTAGTGCTAAGGCAATCCGGTTTGTTGCACTAATATGCCATGCTCCATATTCTA
>NW_018165002.1:301091-308733 GCF_001263595.1 Phalaenopsis equestris | reverse complement strand
AGACATGTAAATTCATAAAAAATGTGTGGTATGCACGTAAATGCCACTAAAACTTTTCAAATAAAAATCATTCTTAATTTTTATTCCAGGTTTTTCTCTGTGAGGTATGCTCATAAATCAGAGCGGTAGGAATCGTGGGGGAGAGGTAGAGAGAGGTAGAGAGGGAGAGAGAAAGAGAGTACTAAACTCGGGTGAGAGTTAGAGAGAGACAGAGAGGGAGAGAGAAAGAGAGAGTACGAAACGACTTTCTCCCCTAGGCACACCGGGGTATTATTAGACTCTGTGATCCATTTTACATATTGGAAATGACAATTACAAAAGAGAACAAGAGAGTTCTCCCTACAGAAGATGGGTTTAGAGAGAAGGGTCAAAAGCTCTTAATACATATTATGGTCCACTTATTTATAGGAGATGGGGGGACAAACTGTAAGTTACATATTTGTCATTGCTTTAGTAGGGGCGTTACAGATTATTATTGTCTTTTTGTGTGTCTGGATCTTTTGGTCTGCAGGTCCTTAAATCAGCTGAATAAGCTAGTTTCGGTTGGTTTTTTATTTGAACACCGGTCGGAGTTCGCTCTAGGAAGTTGGTCGATTTTGAGGGAGTTGTTGAGAGAGCTTATTAGCTTGTTTGATTATTGTTCCTTGGTGATCTCTGAAGATCTTTGGGGGAGTTGTTGAGAGAGTTTCACACTAATACTTATGAAATTTTTTGAGATTTGTTGAGAGAACTTTGATTATCATATCAACTAACAAAATATGAATCAAAATAATTCATGAATTAAATATCAGACCTCAAACGAAATCTAAAATTCACCAACTAAAAAACGAGAATCAAACCTAGATAGATCTACCATAAACCTTTGGTAGATCAACATAAAAACAAAATCGAGGATCACACATACCCTAGATTAGTCCAGTTAAGACGTATATGTTAGACTACTAGATATTTGAGTTAGTGCTAAGAATGAGGACACACAAAACAAACAGTGTTACCCCCTCGAATTATGTAGGTGTCTTAGAATGAAGTAACTCATAGTTATTGACGAAGGTGTCACTAGCTACCTTTAGTTAATAAACCCTCCTTCTATCATTCCTATGGCGCTAAGTGGAGAATTTTGGTTAAAGGCTTCTTCAAAGTTGAAGGATACTAACACACTCAAGACGATGAAAAGTAGTGAGCATATTGACTGAGGGCACTATTACCAAATTTTAGGTTAGTCTACCCATTCAGACTCTTTATATAGTTTAAGATTATGTGAAAATTAGAGTTTTCATGTCCATCTAGAAATCTATTTTACCCAACTTGACCTCCTTAGTCAAAAAATCCTTTCTATTCAAATAACCCCAAACCAAACTTTCAGACATGTTTTCCTAATTCATACATTAAAACTTGATCTTCTCAATGAATTAAACTCGTCAAACTCTTTTTGCAATCTTTAATTTTATCGCGACCTTAACTAAAAATTTTCCCAATAATCACCAAATGTAAGTCTTCTAGACAAATTTTCCTCCCTATAATAGCCAAATTCATTTTTCTAGGCCTTTTCATGAAACACCATCATTGAATTATAAGTCTCAACTTTTGAGCCTAATTCTTCAAAAATTTTGAACTTAGATTTATTTGCCACCTCTAAAACCCTAACTTTGCAAGTCCCACCTCGAAATATGAATAACATAAGTCAATATTTTAATCAAGAGTTTTCTCTGAAGTTCACAATCTTAGAGATGTAATTAACGATGAGGGGTTGTCCATGTAGGGATATCATACTTTAGAATAAATTAACTTTATCTTATACCCATAAGATAGAGGAAACCCCCTAATTGACATATACCCATAAATCTTAAAAATTTTCACCACCTAAATGACTAGATCAATTATAAGGTAATAATTTTCCTCTTAGGATGATATATTATTCTTTAATTGTCATATTCGATCATTTAGATAGAAATCTTTTAAGATTAATGATGGGAATGTCAAACAAAAAAAATCCCCACCAAGGTTTTTCTGATGACTCTACTGGAAATGGTTCCACTCTCCAACTCTAATATTGACTTATGTTACTATCTATCGGTAGTGTCTCTATATTTTTTACATACATAGGCTATCATTATTTTCTTTGGACTTTCCATCCACTAGGTCATGGAATGGGTCTACTAAACATACTTGAATTTTAAATCTTACCCCATGCCCTTAATCTTCATGTTCTTTAATTTCTCATTTAAACCCTTTTTCATGGGTAAAATTTAAGACATGTGCATCATTATTCTTCTTAGATTGAATGTTTTTTCAAATTAAATTTGATTTTTAATTCATTAAGATTCAAAGATTTGATAACCAACACCCCATTGGCATCTCCTATATGTTCCATTATAGGAAATATGTCACTCTCTAAACTAATATTCTTCTTTAGAAATGAGACAAATTTGACCCTCGTTCCAATTCATGTAAATGGTGTGTTCGTGGTTAAGTTGAAACGGGCATCAAAAACTTCAAAGGCTTGTGGTGGTTTGAAAATTTTCACAATAGACCCCCAAATCATCGATGAAAAAGAACCCTTAATGGAATTTAACATCAAATTTGAAGAAGATTTCCGCCACTTAAGAAGTGAGCTGTCGAGACTGTCCTGGTTGTGACTGTTGCAACTACTCCTCCTAGACTTTTCTTTGTCTGAAAATATAGAAACTAAAATTTTATAAATTCTTGAAACTCATAAGACTGTTGAAGTAATGAATGAAATACTTGAATCTCTAACAATTTTTAAGATTGATCTATCTGTTAAAATTTTTTTGGGACTAACTAAAACCAAATAAAGAAATCAGAATAAGCGGTGTCACAAGAAGATTGCACGGGCTAGAATGGAAGCAAAACTGGTTGAAAAACAAAATACACATGATAATGAATCTAACACATTTGAAAACTCTCCTCTTCTTAATGGGAATATGCTTCATTCACTCTCTGGTGTATAAGGGGAGAAAAATTTGCTTAAGACGGCTGAGTCACCTCCTCCACCTTTGAATATGGACCTCCTAGTAGAAAAAATAAAATATCTCGTATAGCCTTGCCAAAATATTTGAAAGAATAGCAAAGAGGATGGGATGCTGCATCACATAAATTCTTAAAGTTGTAAAAGATGTTGTGCTTTGAAAAAATAAAGGGGAAATTTTGTAGTATGATATAACTCTGAGACATAAAAGGACAAAGTGTTATGAGTTTGGAGGGAACTCCTCTATAAGAGTCGATAAGAAAAAGGCCTACCCTCACTATCCTAAGTATATAAAGGAAGATAATGGCATGTTGATTGGATCCAAGTGATTAAGTCAGGTCTTCACATAATCCTCATCGGTGCGCCTCATGCATTGTCTATCATATGAAGCACCTATTTTCATCTCGATATATCTCGAGAAGGCCCATACTTCATGTCGATTTTTACCTGATGCTCATCCATATATTCAAGATTATCTTCAAAAGACTAAGAATGATGAGGCTAAAAATAAAACATCCAGTTTGGTTATTAAGTTATTGTTGAAATATAAACTTGATTTTAGTTGTTTAAATAAAGTCTAATTATGTCTCATCTAGAAGATTATTCTAGAATATGTGGTAGGTTGAAATTCTTGCGTGGTAGGTGTGGAATTATTATGTTATAGGTATGGAATTATTTGCAACAATTAGATTAGAATTGTAGTGGCACAATCCTAGCAATTAATTTAGGATTTGCCACTAATATAAATAAGGGAGGAGTCTTTGAGTTTGTATCAAGTCAAGTAAATGTGATAAATAAAGTGAAACATCTTCCATAATTTTTTAGCCTTTGTCATATCCTAAAAGTTTCTCCATTCCAACAAAGTGGTATCAAAGCCTAAAGGTTCCTTTATAGAGCAATGACAAACAGTGGCATGGTTTCCTTCCAAGTTATGAAGCTTAAGAAAAGCATCTACGACAATTGAAGTATCAAGATGAAGATAGTCCTTGGAGCGCATGATGCTTGGGAGGTTGTGGAGAAAGGTTACGATGAGCTAAGCGATGAGTTCTCTCTATCCACAACATAAAAAGATAACTTAAGAGACTTGTGAAAGAGAGATAAGAAGACTCTCTTCATCATCTATCAAGCTTTAGATGAAGATGGTTTTGAGAAGATCCCAAGTGCTACTTCGGTCAAGCTAGCATGTAAGAAGCTCGAGGTCTCGTATAAGAGAGAAGTGAAGGTTAAAAAGGTACGACTTTAAACTTTAAGAAGCCAATTTGATGTTTTGCATATGAAAGAAGGCGAGTTAGTCTCCGATTACTTTTCTAGAGTCATTACCATTTCCAATCAATTAAAAAGAAATGGTGAAAAGTTAGAAGAAGTGGCTATCATGGAAAAGATTCTTCGATTGTTAGATTTAAAATTTGATTGTATCACAACCATTATTTAAGAGACCAAGGATTTACACGCCATAACGATAGAACAACTTCTGGGTTCATTGCAAGCTCATGAAGAAAAGAAGAAGATAGATGAAGAGATTGTATAACAACTTCTCAAGACGAATCACCAACCAATTTAGAAAGATGAAAGCTTCAACAATATTTGAAGCCAACATGGAAGAGGTAGCGGACAAGGACAAGGTCATGCTAGCAAACAAGGATGGACTGCCATCAATAATTATGAGAAAGGAGAAAGATCTACAAGAGGACGTGGTCGAGGGTGCTCAAACTCGAGGTATGATAAATCTCAAATTAAGTGTTATAATTGTAACAAGTTCGGGCATTATGCGAAAGGATGTAAAGCACCTAAGTACAAAGTTAATGAAAAGTCAACTACATAGAAGAAAAAAGAGAAGAAGATGTCACTCTACCTCTAGCCTACAAGTACAATGAAAGCGGTGAAGATAGTACATGGTACCTGGACACCGGTGCAAGCAATCATATGTGTGGGAGACAAAACATGTTCACAGAGCTTGAAGAATCAGTAAGCAGCAATTTGTCTTTTGGAGATGAGTCAAAGATAGAGGTGAAAGGCAAATGTAACATTCTCATCCGTCAGAAAAATGGGAAGCATCAATTTATTTCTAATGTTTACTTTGTGCCAAATCAACATCTTGAGTTTAGGGCAACTCTTGGAGAAAGGATATGATATTCACTTGAAAGAAAATACTCTTTTCTTAAAAGAATATATTGGTAATTTGATTACTAAGGTGTCAATGTCTATAAATAGAATATTCTCACTCAACATTCAAAACGATATTGCCAAATGTCTGAAGACCTGTTATAAAGATGCTTCTTCGCTCTGACATCTTCGATTTGGGCATCTCAATTTGGGAGGACTCGAATTGCTTTCAAAGAAAGAGATGGTGCGTGAGAGGATTACCTTGCATCAACCACCTAGATCAATTATGTGAAGGATGTTTACTCGGAAAGCACGTCAACCAACCTGATCAATTATGTGATTGATGTTTACTCGGAAAGCACTTCAGGAAAAACTTTCCAACAAAGTCAATTTTGAGAGCCCAAAAGCCTCTTGAGCTCATACATACAGATGTTTGCAGTCCAATAAAGCCACGCTCACTCGATAAGATCAACTATTTTCTTCTCTTCATAGATGATTTTTCATGAAAAATATGGGTGCATTTGTTAAAACAAAATCAGAGGTTTTTGGAATATTCAAGAAGTTTAAGGCAGATGTAGAGAAAGAGACTGGTCTCAAGATCAAAGTTATGCAATCTAATCGAGGAGGAGAATTCACTTCAAAAGAATTTCAAGAATTTAGTGAAGCCAATGAAATATGTCGACTTCTATCTGTTCCAAGATCTCCCTCAAAAAAATGGGATTGCAGAAAGGAAGAATAGAACCATCCTCAACATGATAAGGAGCATGTTAAAAAGCAAGAGATTGCCGAAGGACTTTTGGGCAGAAGTAGTTGCATGTGTTGTTTATTTGGATAACCGATCACCAACAAGAAGTGGGTTGGAAAAGACACCACAAGAAGCATGGCATAGAAGGAAGTCCGACATCTCTCATATACAAGTTTTTGGATGCATAACTCATGCACACATACCCGACGAGAAAAGAAGTAAGCTGGATGACAAGACCGAGAAGTTCATTTTCATTGGTTATGACAACAACTCGAAAGGCTACAAGTTATACAATCCAAATACAGAGAAAACAACCATCAGCAGAGATGTCATATTCGATGAAGGAGAAGAATGGGATTGGGGACTACATGCTGAGGACTACAACTTTTTCCCATACTTTCAAGAAGAAGAAGAAGAAGATGCATAACAACCAAGGATCGAGCAAGCAAGAAAAGAGCCTACTACTCCACAAACAGCATTGACTACAAGTACTTAAAGTAACTAATCATCATCAACTTCAAGAGAAAATTCAAGTGAAAGAGTACCACGCTTCAGAAGATTAGAAGATCTTTATGAGGTAACTATGAATCAAGATAATCTTACTCTTTTTTGTCTCTTTGCCTACTGTGAACCCATGAATTTCCAAGAAGCCATAGAAAGCAAGAAGTGGAAAGATGGAATGGATGAAGAAATCAAGGAAATTGAGAAGAACGACACATGGGAGCTAGCTTCACTTCCCAAAGGGCATAAGGCAATTGATGTGAAGTTGGTGTATAAAGCAAAGAAGAATTCCAAATGAGAAATTGAAAGATACAAGGCAAGATTGGTGGCAAAAGACTATATTCAAAGAGAACGCATCGAGAGAAAGGAGATACAAGTGCAGTACATGAAGTCTTAAGATCAAGTTACAGATATTTTTACCAAGCCACTCAAGAGTGAAAACTTTATTAAAATGAGAGGTTTACTTGGAGTCACAAAATTAAGTTTAAGAGGGGGTGTTAATATATAGTCAAAGGGCAAGAAGATAAGGTTCTAAAGCTAAAAATTATGCCTCATCTAGAAGCTTATTCTAGAATATGTGGTTGTTGACCGCACTTTTCGTTGAGGTTCAGTTTTTCCTCTTTAGTAGCCTAAGGTCTAGCCATATGACTTTACCATTGACTATTCTTAAAAAACTAGATAAGGAGCCCTCACCATTAGAAATTCTACCATCTTCTTTACTCAACTTGAAGTTCCACATATTGATTTGGTCATAACCTCTAGCACTTAGTATGCGGCTCAAGAGGAGTCACCCTTAGGACTGCTGGACTTTAGGGTTGACCCTGGGTGTTGGTATAGAGTTAAGGCACTTGTTTGCACTCACAATCACTCATTACCCTAAACCCAGGACTTCTAGGCTTTGGTCCATTGATACTTTGGGAAACTCCTGTAGGTGGTCCCCTAAACCCGTTAGCCCCACGCTATGATAATAACCAACAATTTTCATATCTATCCCTAATAAATTGCTCCCCTATGCATTGAGCATCATTTGCTAATATAAATTCCACTAGAATGCCGCAAGCCTTATTCAAGAGATTAGATAATAAAAATTGGAAGATCATGAGAGAGAAGATGAATAATCTAAAAAGGAACGATGTTGGGTGGATAAACCCTGTAAAATGTGGAGTCAAGCTATCACAATTTGATGAGGGAAAAAGAATTGATCCAACATTTTTCAAGAGTTTGGTTGGAAGTTTGCGCTACTTAACATGCACAAGACCTGATATTCTTTATGCTGTTGGACTTGTCAGTCGTTACATGGAGACTCC
>NW_018165002.1:287905-300806 GCF_001263595.1 Phalaenopsis equestris | reverse complement strand
GAAACTTATTAAAGGAGATAAGTTTACCACAAGAAGAGGCGATTAAGATTTGTATTGATAACAAGTCTGCAATCGCGCTAGCAAAGAATCCCGTTTTCCACGATAGAAGCAAGCACATTGATATGCGTTATCACTACATCAGAGAATGCATCGAAAGAAGGGAGATACAAGTGCAGTACGTGAAGTCTCAAGACCAAGTTGCAGATATTTTTACCAAGCCACTGAAGAGTGAAGACTTTATTAAAATGAGAAGTTTTCTTGGAGTCACAAAATCAACTTTAAGAGGGGGTGTTGAAATATAAACTTGGTTTAAGTTGTTTAAATAAAGCTTAATTTCTATAAGCTTATTCTAGAATATGTGGTAGGTATGAAATTATTGTGTAGTAGATGTGGTAGGTGTTGAATTATTGTGTGGTAGGTGTGGAATTATTTGTAACCATTGGATTGTAATTGTGGTGACACAATCCTAGCCATAGGAGGTGCCACTAGTATAAATAGGGGTGGAGTCTTTGAGTTTGTATCAAGCCAAGTTAAGGTGATAAATAAGAGTGAAGTTTCATAAGTAAGTTATTTTTAGCCTTTGTCACTTCCTAAAAGCTTCCCCATTCCAACAGGAAGTGGGCTTGAGTGTAGAGAGTGCCTTGGAAGACCTTCATACAGTAGTTGAGGATGATCGTGTAATTAGATTAGATATAGATGGAGATGACTTGGATTTCATGAGGGGCGAGGGTGCTACAGAAGTCCATCCTTATGAGATTGATTGTGTTGTCGGATAAGATGCGAAGAGGGAAAACTTGATGTTCTTGGCAACCGACATTATTGCTAAAGCTCGTCTTAGTGAGGATGAGGCTGAAGCACGTTGCAACTTTTTGTGATTGTCTTTTCATATAGTGTTACAATCAGACAAAGAAGGAAAACTATGGAAGAAGAGAGAAGATTGTAAAGTCTTGGAAATGCACTATGAGAGAAGATAATTTCTCAAGAATAAGAGGTTGAGGATGACAAATAAAGAGTTTTAATACGACTCGAGCTTGTTGGATCGTGTGAAGATGATGGCTACCCGATAAGGCAGTCTGGCAAATATCTTGTATGGGGATCGATCTTGGATGGTTGTTTCTTGTAGGGAGATCAATGTGCACAACATGCAAGGGTGTCGACTAAGGTTCTCACAGATAAAGATTATAAGAGAGGAAGAAGATGCAACGAAAGCACCATTTATATGAACCGACCTTTTTAATGATGATAAAGGACAATCAAAGGACATTTGCAAATCCCTAAAAAAAGAAAAGAAAGAATACTACATAAAAGAGAGAACTAACCATAAACTATATTTTTCACTTCATGCCTCTCAATGTCTGAAATAAGAGCTATTTATGGAATACAAGCGATATGATATACTACAACAGACTAAAACAAGTAGCAATGTATTGACTAATTACACGAATTAACCTAATACAAGACATTAAGTAACATAGTCTCATATCATTCCATATCGTATCAATTATTCTTTCATATATGATCCTGATATAATATTTAATTTCATATCATTAATTATGATATTTAAATATTTTGATCTATTAAATATGAATAGAGTTACCTACATGCATATAAGTATCAAATTAAAATATTATGTTAAGGAGTTAACAATACGCAATATGTCTGTATTTTCAATGCTTATGACATTATTGCTTCTTTGACTTGGCCACTTAAAAACTTTTACATAATAAGCCTTATTTGGCGAATCTGTGGTTGGAAAAATATAATCTCAACTCTTATCATGAACTTACAGGGTGGAATCTCTATCATAGTGGCTTCATATGAAAAAAAATATTACGTCCGGAGGCTGTCTGCATGTGGATATCTGTGCGTGTACGACAATATTGTACAGTATTGTATACATATTGTATAGCAGTAGCAACAATATTGTACATGGAGCTTGTATGCATACAATCTCTGATTTGTATGTAATATTTTCTCCTTAGCAAACGGGCTAAGTTAGCAACATAAAATTGGTTCCTTTGTTTTAATTAGCCACACGATATTTTTACTCATTTATTACAAATTGTCATTAAGATAATCTGTCTCATGATAGAAAATCATCGTTAAATTTATGGGCAACTCGAATTTTCTATAAAGCTTGTAGAACTAAATTTTATCGAGAAATAATTTTTTAAATTGTTAAGTTTAATTGTAAAAATAAAAAATAAAGTGAACATCAACTTTCTTATCTTTCAAATGAAATTGCCATGACGAAATCATTTTCACCATAAATTAATTTTTTTTCTAGAAAATGGCAAATAGTATTGTAGCAAATATAACTCTAGTTATTGCTGAAAGATAAAAGCTCTGCATATAGAGAAAATATTGCATCTAGAGTTCGGACGTAAGCAGCGTCCAGACAACGAACACGATACACCGTCGGATGAGATTTTTTTTTCTTTCCCCCTACTTCGATAAATCGCATCCTCTTGACTCAATATTTTTTTTTGCAATAGATGACAAAAATTTTATATAAACAAAAACATAAACAAGGAAATCCACTATAACTCCCTGATTAGGTTTCTTCATTGCAAAACATTAGTACCTACTTCCACTATTCATGCCTCCAAAGTCTACAATTTTTTTTCCAAAGATGAAAAAAAATAAAAATAAATTCATTAATATATATATATATATATATAATTGATGAGTAGTATTTTGAGTCAAAACGAGTTGAATACGAACGAGTAAGAATCATGCAAAAAAGGAGTAATTCTAGATCTTGTAAATATTATTACATCCGGAGACGTAGAGATACGTCCGGAGTCCAATGAATCACCTCTAATTGGAGCTGACAGAAAAAAAAAGTCATTTTATTGTGATCCGGCCCGGTAATACGGGAGAATATTTCTCTACTATTATTCTGTGTTATTCATGTGTTATTGTGGTGATATTGAATGTTATTGTGTTATTATAACATCGAGAATATTTCCAGAACACAATAATACGTGAATATCATCACAATAATACCTGAATAATGCAGAATAATACTAGGGGAATATTCCCTACGCTAAAACGATTTTTTTTAAATTTTTTTGTCACCTCCATGCGGCGTGATTTTATTGGACTCCGAACATTCATTTATCATTCAGAGCCAAATAAATTAATCTGAATAATCAAAACAAGCAGTAAAAAAAAATTTATTAGAAGTACTCACCAAAAGAATTAAACTTTCGTTTCATCAAATAAAATGGCATGTGATATTGGCATGGCTCAATCTGACAGAGAGGCCGGCTGCTCTTCCCGGCCCAGCGGTTCGATTGAGCCGCTCCAATATCTGATCGCCGGTCCATACAGACTAACAGCAGAGAGAGAGAGAGAGAGAGAGAGAGAGAGAGGATGGGTTGGTTTTAGAGTGCGGGGGATTCTATATGTAATTAGAATGGGCGGGAGGTCAGCGTCGAAGGAGGATGACGTGTCAAGCCGGCATCCAATGAGCAAGCGACAGCTGGCGATGCTCCGGCACTCATAAAATTTTTTTTTAATGTTTTATCTAACAAGCTTGGGGAAATTACATGCATGCCATCCATTTCCTATGTTTTTTTTACAAATTTAACATCTAAATTTTACATTTTACATTTATACCACATAAGTCTCTTATGTCAATCAAAATATCACTATTTTAACTTTTAAGAAATAAATTATGTATTTTATATTTACATTAATTTAAAGTGTAAAGGTTAATCATATAACATCAAAATTTAATTTTATATGTGTTTGAAAATTTATGATATATAGGTTAACATGCATATATTAAATGAACTTATGGATTATTGTTGACTAGGCTTCCTATGAGTATGGTGAAAAATGAAAAGAATTAGAGAAGTATGTTAAGAGATGATGATATTCAATATTGATCGATAATTGACAAAGGTGTAGTTTATGATAGTTATAAATGTTGGAGGATGTAGGTAGGTGGCAACTGATTTTAGAGTCAGTTGGTGGACATTTAGGTGATGATGATTAAGTAATGGTAGTCAGGTGATGATGGATGAATGTGGTGGTTGAATGAAAATGATCATGTAAAAAATTGTTGGCATCAAAATCAATCAATTTTTCTCTAAGATTCTTCATGTTTTTAAGCTCTTTTGAATTTTAAAAAATGTATATTATTAAAAAAATAGAGTTGAAAAACCATGTCCTCTTCTGAGGATAACTAAAGAGGATTAATGGCAAATGATTAGTGAAATATTAAAGATCATTGATTGTCAAGAAATATCTTAAAACATAGTATTTTTTTGGCATGATTTTACAAAACAGAGTATTTTCTTAGATCTTTCATAATAAAGGGCCAATTGCATAGACATAATTTCACTTTCATGTATATTGATTTTTTTTTTTTTGATAATATCTTTAATAATGTGATAGATATTAAGGGCAAAAATAAAGATAATGTAAAGGTGAGATTGGATTTAAAAGAGTGTTCTAAGAGGAGGGAGTTAGAACTTTAAAACACAACTGTAGAGCTAATGTTAAGTATTGTGTAACCTTAGATCAGTGAATAATAATATATGAATGGTTGTAGCCACTGAAGTTCCCTATAGTATATTTGTCTAATTTGAGTCACTACGTTGACTTGGGAGCATGGAACATATTCAGTATGAAAATTCATGATTACCATATTTTTTATAGTGCTTATTATGAACTGCTTTTAGTTCTTTGTCAACTCCAATACCTTATCCATTAATTGAAATTAGTGCATTCTTCAAAGATTTATGTGTAAATAATTTGAAAGTTGATATATTGAGACATATTGAAGTGAGTATTCCACTGATATTATGCAACTTGACTGGATATCTCCTACTATTTTCTTTGATTTGATGGAGTATCTACACATACATCTATGCAATGAAGCTATAGTTGGGGGCCCAATAAATACATGTGATTGTATCCCTTTGAGAGGTATATATTGTCGATGATTAACTTTTTATACTAAAAAATATTTATAATAATTTTCTACATAATGAATGGGGTTAAAATTTTTTTGAATAAAATCAAAATAATCATAAAAAACAAAGCATACATAGAAGGCTCGATATATGAGGCATACTTGCTACATGAGAATTTTTTTTTTATTACTTTGAGTAACAAAAACCAAATAGATCAAATTATTGGTGAGGTGCCTTTACAACCAATATTATATGTATTTCATATGTTAGAAGAATTATCGGGAAGGGATGTTACACATTACCACAGTGATAAGGTGCTTCAAGAAACAAAATTTATTTATTCTTCTTAGCTGCAATGAGGTCCAACCATTTTTTAAAGAATTTTAGTAATTAAAATTTTATCAAGCTATTACTTAGAATGTTTTACTGACTTATTCATATAACTAACGATGATATGAACAAATTATATATCAGCACTTTAAACATTAATGAAGACTTTGTTTTAATGAAAAAGATAGAAGAAGAATTGCTGACATAGATCAAATTACACATATGTTCATCTAACTCATCAATTCCACAGTATGTAAGTTGATTGCCCAATTTAAAAATACTTATATTTTGAAATTTATAATATTTTTATAAATAAAGTAATTGAGTTACGGATCATGACTTATTAGATCTTATTTGAAGGTCTAATCATAATATTATTATATGACAAATATTTGATGTGAAAGGTTCTAAATTTCATACAAGTTTCTAGTATGAAGGGAAGAAGATATAATTCTGGTTTTTATGTTAGAGGAAACACACACTCAGATGGTGAGATCAACTATTGTGACATTCATTAAGAATTAGTGCAGTTGTGTTATCTGGGTTATGTTGAGTGCAATGTATTTATATTCGATTAAGAGTGATTTGATATTGTTCCTAATCGAGGAATAAGTAAACCAAATCCATATGATATCATTAATATTAAAAGAGCAAAAGATATGCAAAGTTCAATATATTTATTTATTCTAGCACATCAAGCTAGTCAGATATATTATATTAAAAACCTTTAGTAGAGCAAATGACAAAATTGATTGGCCCATGATTTTAAAGCCTAAACTTTGAAGAACTATTAAGGTACAAAATATTATTGAATATATTCATCATGAGAAAGAAATGTTAGATTTCTGCATTCAGTTTGATTCTATTGAGCAAAGAATTATCCTAGAGGATGTCAATAGGGCATATGAAAAGTTTACTCAAATTATGGATGAGCCTGATGATGATACGAATGAAGAAATTTTTTTTATCGTCAATTAACTTGTTATATGAAACATACTATGACTGGTATGTACTTTTAGATTTTGGTTTCTTTTTGCTTTTATCTCTTGTAGTGCAATATTCTATTTTTCACATTATTTGTTTTATTTATTCTTTCGTTTACTTTTGGTTCTTTTGCTTTTGGTGTGGCATACTTGTACATAGTCATAATATTTTTTTTTTATCGTAATTCTGTGCATTCCTATTTTTACATTTGGGGCTTTTAGTACCGGAGTGTTGTGCTTGTACTTCTGGTGTGTCATTCTTGTACTTACTTATTTCTTTTATTTATATTATTTAATATGTATTATTATTTTGATCAATTTATTTAATCTTGTTACAAATGACTTCAAGTAGGGTTCATGCTAGTGTTATATCATGAGGTCTAGAGGTTTTATCAGATATGTTGCTCCTTTTAGCTTCATGCTCCTACTATGCCAATTGTTCCCACTGCTTCGATCCTAAGCACAGTGCTACCACAACCCTCCACTGATGAGGTAGGACCCTTCACTCCCATCCCTTCAAGGCAGAACACCTCCAGATTGTTACACATTGAGTCAAATGGAGATTCATAAGTAACCTGAAGTTATAATAATTTTAATTTGTTTTTGTTATATTTCATAACTAATATTTGTATTGCATGTTCTATTCCTCAAGGGAGTCTGCCATCCATATCACGAAGATCATCCGAAGTAAATACAATACACTGTATCTTTCATAGAGGAAGATCTCAATCAAGATTTGGAGAATGTGGTTTGCGGAGTTTAAGGTAAAATCAATTGATTTGAATCATAATTACAACTAAGTTATTTGTGCTATACAATTAAATCATTCATTTTCCAGAGGCCCTTCCATTGGCTTCATGAGCATCATCAACAAATATGGAAGAATTTTGGTCCCTGACAAAACAAACATTTAAGCTCTTTCTTTTAAATAAAATTAAATATATTGTTTTTAAATAAAACATTTAAGCTCTTTTTTTTACTTTCATTAAATAAATTTTGTAAAGATGAATATTTTATAAATTTGTAATTATTTTTTTTAAACTAAAATATTTTATTTCTCTTTTAATTCATAAATAGTTGTTATTGATGCAACAAGGAAGTTCACATGTTAGATATGTAAATACAAAGAAATTGAGGGGTATATATGTAAATCTTCCAATGTAAATAACAGATAGGAAGAATCTAGCAGTGAGATTCCAAGAAATTTCCAATTGCGTGCCGGGCACTGAGTACTGACCGCCGACTTGCAGTTTCCGCAAGCTTTCATTCGACGTCAGAAAGAAAAAAATCCCATTTTTATTCCTCATAAAAATGATTTTTTTTCCCCTGAAACTCTCGTCTTATTCTGCTGTTAACAGCGATGAGATATTGGAGTATACATACATGCATACATGCATACATGCATGCATACATACATACATACATACATACATACATACATACATACATACATACATACATACATACATACATACATACATACATACATACATACATACATACATACATACATACATACATACATACATACATACATACATACATACATACATACATATATATATACATCTATATATATACATATACATGCATACATACATCACACTATTCTGATGCATTTACATTAATCATATGGATGAAAATAATAATTTTTATGTGGTGATAAGGATATTAGAGTTATATGTGTAAATATGAAAGTCTAGGCGTGAAATATATAAGTGCATGAGAATTGTGTGATATGTTTATAAATGTCCATTTTCATATTTAATTTATGACACATTAGGGGGCTAAATTTGTTAATAGAAATTTTGTTTTTTTTTTTAAAGTAAATGATAATAATGTTTTTTACATGATATTGAAAAATTTAGTTCTAGACATGTAAATATAAAAATTTAGATTTTGGACATAAATACATGAAAATTGTGTGACATGTATGTACATGACACTATTATTTCATATGAAGGTAAGTTATTGAAAGGATTAAATTCTGATAGTTGTAGATTAAAAAGTTTGATATTAGGTAACCTAATTTAGAGAGGTCTAATTATATGTTATTTCTGTATTGTGAAATCTAATTTGAGGATATCTAAATATATGATATTTATTTGATTTGAAATATTCCTAATTTTTATGCCCCCATCCTCTCTTATTTATATGAGGAATTATATGGAGGTTTTGTGGGTGTTGAGTTATAACCCTAATTCGCGGTTTTTTCTTTTTTCCCCACCCATTGATAGTGGAATAACCTCCCATGTATGTGGGTGGATTTGTGCCAAACCACGTAAGTCACAAAGTGTTTGGTTGTTTTTTTGATGTTTGAATTTACTTTCCACATTGTTTTGCACAACAATTGGTATAAGAGTTAGATCTGCGATTCTAGCGACAGCCGGTTGCGATTCCGGTGAAGTTGTGGACGTAAGACAAAGATTGAAGCAAGTTAGGCTACAAGATCAAGTGGAAATAACATGTTTTCAGATACTTCAACATTCACCATGACGGTATAAAATGTATCAATTCATCAGCTGATTATGCATCCCGTCAAGATTGAGATGGTAAATTTGACTGCAAAGAAAATATTGACAAGTGGCGTTGTGATGTGATGGATGTGTTGTGCTCTTTGAATCTAGAGGAAGTTCTTGATAGTGAAAAACATTATGGAGAGATATCAGAAAGGGATTGATTGAAGATGAACATAAGTGCTTGTTACTTGATCCAAAATTGTTTATCCAAAGAGATCAGATATTGGATGATAATGTAGACTTATGTAGGAATATTTTGGATGATGTTGGATAAAAAAAATATCTCACAAAAAAATATGAAAAATCATCTCCATATGAAGTTTTAACTTTATAGGTTTCTGATGAGACGTAATAATTATCATTAATGAGCACTTGAATAACTTCACAAAGTTATTGACAAATCTGTTAAATATGGATGAGAAGATTGGAGAAGAATACAAGACACTTCTTTTGTTGAATTTGCTCCCTGATGACCATGAAATTTCATGATGACACTCACACATGGGTATGAGGACTTGAATTATGGCAAGGTGACTACGACACTGTTAAATCACTAGTTTCGTCAAAGGGACAAGAAATATGTAAATATAGAGTCGGTCAAGACACTTACACTCCAACACGAGAGATCTGAGAAGATAAAAGAATTTGACAAAGAAATGTGGCAATAGTGATATATCTCAAAAGCGAAGCAAGTCTCGTGGCGGAGTCTTGAGAAAAATTAATGTGCTTTTTATTTAGAAATTGCTCATTGGAAGAATGATTGCCTGAAGTTGAAGGAAAAGGAGAAGGGAGTTTCTTCTAAAGAAAAAGTCAATTTTATTATAGAGAGGTGTGATAAGGCGGATTCAAATGTATAATTATCGGCAGTTTCATACAGTTAATATACCAAATAATTTGTGTTAAATTTTAGACACAAGTGTAACATATCATATTTGTCCCCATAGAGAGTGGTTTAGTATGTACAAGAAGATGATAAATTTATGATTTTTTTATATTTAAAATATTATTAATTTGTACAACCTATTCCTCTCTTATTTATATGAGGACTTATGGACAATTTATTAAAAAAATAAAATAAAAATTATGAAGGATTTTTGTGTATTGAATTATTACATTAATTAGACATTTGTTCTCTCCACCAATTGATAGTGGAATTACTTCTCCGTGTGGATGTGGGTAATTTATGTTGAACGACGTAGTCACACTGTATTTAATTATTTAACTGTTATGTGGATTTATTTCTCACATTGTTTTGCAAAATATTTAGTAGAGCTTTTTCTCTTCAAACTTGGAGCTTTGAACTTAATGTACCCTTCTTAACTGAATCATTCATCATATATACTTTTACTTTCTTACTCTTATCATGATAATTCAAACTAATATAATTAGTTCTACTTGACAAAGATTGTCCTCCAAAATCTCTACAAATCTATGTATTTTTTGTATGTATTGATATATATATATATATCTGTGTGTCTGTGTGTGTGTGTGTGTGTTAAGTTAATCCAACACCATTGAAAATTTTACAGATAACCACATCTAAATGCCAAAAAATCATCCCTACACTTCAACAACAAAGGAGAACATAAAGTCTACTTACTAAGCATGTTAAATTTCATCAACACAAACATTGTATTAATAATAGAAATCATACACAAGAGTCTCACAAATTGTTTCCTAGAGAAAACAAATAAGAACTCATTATACTTATCTCTTCAAATCCTAAGCATACTGATGGAATTACAAGCACTATTACACTCTCATAATCTCCCTCCCTTTCTCTAAAACTCGCTCTAAAACACTTCGTTGATTTCTTGTACCCTTATCTAAAAGTTTTTCACATTTTCAAAAGGCAGAAAAGACCTCACCAATGAAAAAATCATCATTTTTATAATCCTCCCAAAGAAAGGTCATGTCTGAATTCAAGAACTGTCAATTTTCAAATACCACCGCCTAGGCGCCGCTGGCTGGCACCTAGTTACCACTAGCTTAGGATTTAGGTTGTGGCTTCTAGCGCTTAAGCATCATTATCAATGCGCCTGGACTTGTAGATGCTACCCAAGCAGTGTCTACTTTTGTCGGCATTTAAAAAAAATAAAGTTGCCCGGTGTCAGCTGTCGGTCGCCGGAATCGAAATCCCGTCGCCCGCTTCGGAAAGACATTTAATTTACATATAAATATAAGTTTAGAAAAATATGAAATCAAACTAATCTCATATCCTTCATAGTTTAATTGAAAGAGCACTATACCTCAAGTCATGTTTCTATCCCAAAAGATAAACACAAGACTTGAGAGTGAGACTCGATCAAATAAACTATGAAATATATGACATTCATTTGGCTGCAAAAAATCATTTTTATTTATAAGTTGACAAGCTTTCCTATTTAATATGAAGAATTAAATAGGGTTTATATTAAGCTGTGTTTGGAAAATCTTCCTATAAGGGCAAGCCCCTATAGTTAATTACATTTTAAATAATCGCCCAAAGTCACCTAAGAAAACTCTCGATAAAAATTAGAGAATATTATCTTTAAAGAGTTCAGACAAAGGGGTGTGAAAGGGAAATAACTCAAATTTGAAACATTTTGTTTTGGAATCTAAAAGAAGAGACTAGGGGATGTCATAGATCTGGATGAGAACCTCGGTGACTTCTGAAGCTACCCTATGGTTTGGCTTCAGTTTTGGAGAGAATTATTTAAATATTTTATCCTGTATATTTTATTAATTAGGGCTTACATTCGTATGAAACGATCACATAAGATATGAGGATTTAGGTCATAACGAACGACAACCTCAGAATCCTAAGACGAGTTAGGGCTTCAATTTTACAACAGAGCTATACAATGGCCTAAGGAAAGGTTGAGGATTTATGTTGCATAAGCAAACCTCCTCAAAGTCATATTGCTTGGTTATTTAATTCTAAGGAAAGAATGGTTTAGTTGATATAGACATGTTCAGTTGTTGAAGATAGTCGTGCTGCCCCAATGCTAGCTCCAAGCTCCTCGTCGCGGTAAGTTTAGGTTTTTTTAATGTGTCAAGTTATAATATCAAATCAGATATACCTAAGGATCATGGTTATTTAAATGTTATGAGGCCTATTAAAGTTGATTAGAGCAACACCTGTTAGGATCCTACGATTCCCTCGTTCCGACGCCACTATTTTCTTTCAGATTCACTTAGTCCAAATGGATTTACTAAACTCAATTTAATGAGTTCCATACTTTTATTTAGACCATGAAAAATCTCGTTAGCAACAGTATGTTACCTCCTCCATGGGCTTCCCGATCATCCGATAGTGACATTTTAATTTAGTTGCAATTTTTTATGATGTTTGTGATTAAATTTTGAGTTGTCTTATATTTGAATGTTGTGGCGGTAAATTTTATCTTGATTGATTTTTAATTTTGGTTTTGGTTTTACGGCTATCCTAGCAGTTTTGGTTTTCAATTGGGTGTTAAGGCAATCAATTGGGTGAAATTTGGGTACGTAGCCAATTTGGGGCTAAATTTGAGAATTTTAGATTTAGGTCAAAATAAAATGGATTTGAGGCTTCACCAAGGCCAATTGATGGTTTATTTTGATGTATAATAATGTTATAAAGATTTTGGCAACATTAATTGGGGCCAGTTGAGGCCAATTGACTAGGCTATGGGTTCAATTTGATGAGATTAGGTCATATGGTCAAAATTGGGGTTTTGACCCAAATCAAAATTGGGCTCAAATCATGGGCTAATTAGGCTTGAATTTGGTTTATTTTGGTCATAGTAAAAGTGAATTTGAGTTTAGGATTGGAATTGGGGCTAATTGAGATCAAATTGATGGACATTTGGGTTGAATTTGAGGAAATTGGGCCTTTTGGGGATTTTGGTTAAATATGGTGAAATTGGCTAAATTGGGCCATGTGGTAGTTGAGAGAAATGAAATTGGGAATATTTGGGATTTATTGAGATTTTCTAGGATTTTTTAGAATTTTTAAAATTTTTTACTATTGATGGGTATTTTGGTAATTTGGAGGTGTTTTAGGGGTAAAAGGCCAAGATGGGTATTTTGGTAGAGTTGAGGTACCAACCATCACCAACAAGCCATGTACCAATGGAAACCCCATTTTGGGTCCTCTACATAGTGGTCTTAGCCAAACCAT
>NW_018165002.1:261964-287848 GCF_001263595.1 Phalaenopsis equestris | reverse complement strand
TGAGTGTAGTGAGTGTAGTGAGTGTAGTGAGTGTAGTGAGTGTAGTGAGTGTAGTGAGTGTAGTGAGTGTAGTGAGTGTAGTGAGTGTCGCCCTAGCTCCAGCTCCAGACCAACACCTAGGATCAATCCTAAGGCCCAGCAGTCCTAAGGGTGAATCATCTTGAGTTTCCCCATAGTGACCCCACCTACTAAGTATTTAGAGGTTGAGACCAATATGTGTAACTTCAAGTTGAGTAGAGAAGAGTTTGGAATTTCTAGTGGTGAGGGTGTCTTTTCTAGTTTTCTAAGAATAGTCAATAGGAAAATCTTATGGCTAAACCTTAGGCTACTAAAGAAAAAAAACTAAACCTCAACCAAAAATGAGGTCAACATCTGGGAAGCAGGTCAATTTTTGAGTGTGGTAGCCGGTTGACTTTTGCATGGTCGGTTTGCTTGCTTGATCATTGTTCTTTGGTGATCTACGGGGGAGATGTTGAGAGAGTTTTGTGTGGATACTTGTCAGATAGTTGAGGAGTTAGACCTTAGTTTGGTCGTTTGCGTGGCCGCATCTCTCTTGTTGGCCTTGGTGGCTTTTTTATCATTGGAATGACGACAGTCGGTTAGCAGTCCTTCAGTCGGTTCGGTGGTCTTCAATCAGTCGGATTCATGAAAACTTATAACTTTTAATCAGGAGGATCTCCGTCATGTTCCCTTTGATATGGATGTTAAATTGTCTTGAGATTCATGCTGATATATTTTTTGTAAATATTAATATTTCTTCATATTTGGTGGAGGTAGATAGGGCTGTCAAAATGGTTTGTTATTTGTAAATAGTTCGTGTTTGGCTCGTTGAGTAGCTCGTGTTCGGTTCGTTGAGTAGCTCGTGTTCAATTATTTCGCTGAGCAAATGAGCCGAACATGAACAAAGTTTCGTTCGTTCGTATTCAGCTCATCTTAGCTCAAAATACCTTTAATATATATATATATACTCATAGTCTAACTGAGGGACGGACCCCCTCTTCTAGAAAGAAGTGCAATTTGATCATACGCAGGGATCAAACCCACGACCCGAGGGATTTACACTAAAGGCCTCAACCAATGAGTCAGGCTAAGACACATACACACACACACACAAACATACATACATACATACATACATGCAAACAGACAGACAGACAAACATACATACACACACACACAAACACATACATGGGTATGTATGTGCATGCACACACACATGCCACAGATATATACAACCATATAAACAAATAGACATCCATACATTAAAAAACACAGACATAAATACATACATAAAGACAAACATATGTACACACATACATACGTACACACATACAAACGTATACATACATTGACATATACATAGACACACAGACATACATACAGGCTCGCGCACACACGCACACACACACACAGACATATATACATACATCACAGGGACATACAAACATACACACACACACAAACATAACTACTCTTAACATCCTACAAGTGGGTGACTATGGTTGTCAAAATGACTCATTGTTCACAAACAATTCGTGCTCGGCTCGATAAACAAATAATCCAAACACGAACAAATTTTTTTAGCTCAATTTATAAACAATCCGAACACAAACAAAAAATTTTTTTAACAAGTCAAGCCAAGGCTCGCTCTAGCTCGGATCCCTTTCACCCTTACCTGCTGCATGGATGACTAGGATTGTCAAAACGACTCATTATTCACGAGCAGCTCATGTTCAACTCACCACGCAAACGAGCCGAACACAAACAAATTTTTTGTGTTCAAAATATAAACAAGCCGAACATTAACAATGATATTTTTTAACAAGCTGAGCCCGTGCTCGCTTGTGTTCTGCTCATTTACACCCCTAGAGTCAGATATATCTTTCTTCAATTATTTCAAATGTAAATTAATTAATTATTATTACAAAGAAATAGATAAATATTGGTGGAGATGCAATTTTCTTTTCATTAAAAAATATTCTCTTCAAAATCTTAGAGAATGATTCTCCAAAAAAATTAGATAGCTTGTGATCTTTTTTTAATAAAAGGATGCCCATAAGTTATCCATCTAATGACGGAAAATATTAATCCTTGTTGCTTCATTTATATTGATTAGTTTTTCATAAGAAAAAAATTTAAGGGGATGCGTGTTTGGATACCCAAATATCATTGGGTACCTGCTCGGGCTAATCATCCTTAAATGCTAATGACAGTTGTTAATTATTTAATTAGCAAATAATTCCATAAGATATTTAGGGTCTGTTTGGCGCAGCGTTTTTGCTGATGCGCGACATCGGGACGTATTTTTCGCTCGTTCGGGGCGGCGTTGGAAGAACGGCGTCCCGCAATTTCGATCGAAAGCCGAACACGTATAGGAGCCCGCTTCCTAGCTTTCGAACGCGTCATTTTACCCCGTTGCCCTAGTCTGAAACTATTCGCCCTCACAAACCGATCTCTCCTTTCCTCTTCGCAGATTCCTCTTTGTCGACCATGCGACCGAGCTTCCCGATCGCGTTCCTCTTTCTCTGACCGCCTTCCTCTTCTCCCGATCGCGTTCCTCTTCCCCGATCTCTCCCCTTTCCTCCTCCTCGCCGTCTGCTTCCAATCCCCATTGCAAGAAGTCGCAGGCGCCAAATAAGGTGAGAAATCACTGACATTGTTTCATTTCTCTCCGATGACAATGTTTGGTGTCTCTCCGAATTTTTTTTGTTATAAAATTTTATTGATTCTCTGGAAGCATGAAACCTGTTGTAAAAATTAGTTGTAAAAATGAAGATGAAAAACATGTGAGAAACTTTTTTTTCTATGGAACATGTGAAACTTGTGAAAGTGAAAATTTCAAAAAGTTGTAAAAATTTGGTGTCATCCTCTAGAAGCATGATACATGTCAAACTTGTTAAGGAGAATGTTTCAAAAAGTTGTAAAAATGAAGATGAAAAACACGTGAGAAACTTTTTTTTCTATGGAACATGTGAAACTTGTGAAAGTGAAAATTTCAAAAAGTTGTAAAAATTTGGTGTCATCCTCTAGAAGCATGATACATGTCAAACTTGTTAAGGAGAATGTTTCAAAAAGTTGTAAAAATGAAGATGAAAAACACGTGAGAAACTTTTTTTTCTATGGAACATGTGAAACTTGTGAAAGTGAAAATTTCAAAAAGTTGTAAAAATTTGGTGTCATCCTCTAGAAGCATGATACATGTCAAACTTGTTAAGGAGAATGTTTCAAAAAGTTGTAAAAATGAAGATGAAAAACACGTGAGAAACTTTTTTTTCTATGGAACATGTGAAACTTGTGAAAGTGAAAATTTCAAAAAGTTGTAAAAATTTGGTGTCATCCTCTAGAAGCATGATACATGTCAAACTTGTTAAGGAGAATGTTTCAAAAAGTTGTAAAAATGAAGATGAAAAACACGTGAGAAACTTTTTTTTCTATGGAACATGTGAAACTTGTGAAAGTGAAAATTTCAAAAAGTTGTAAAAATTTGGTGTCATCCTCTAGAAGCATGATACATGTCAAACTTGTTAAGGAGAATGTTTCAAAAAGTTGTAAAAATGAAGATGAAAAACACGTGAGAAACTTTTTTTTCTATGGAACATGTGAAACTTGTGAAAGTGAAAATTTCAAAAAGTTGTAAAAATTTGGTGTCATCCTCTAGAAGCATGATACATGTCAAACTTGTTAAGGAGAATGTTTCAAAAAGTTGTAAAAATGAAGATGAAAAACACGTGAGAAACTTTTTTTTCTATGGAACATGTGAAACTTGTGAAAGTGAAAATTTCAAAAAGTTGTAAAAATTTGGTGTCATCCTCTAGAAGCATGATACATGTCAAACTTGTTAAGGAGAATGTTTCAAAAAGTTGTAAAAATGAAGATGAAAAACACGTGAGAAACTTTTTTTTCTATGGAACATGTGAAACTTGTGAAAGTGAAAATTTCAAAAAGTTGTAAAAATTTGGTGTCATCCTCTAGAAGCATGATACATGTCAAACTTGTTAAGGAGAATGTTTCAAAAAGTTGTAAAAATGAAGATGAAAAACACGTGAGAAACTTTTTTTTCTATGGAACATGTGAAACTTGTGAAAGTGAAAATTTCAAAAAGTTGTAAAAATTTGGTGTCATCCTCTAGAAGCATGATACATGTCAAACTTGTTAAGGAGAATGTTTCAAAAAGTTGTAAAAATGAAGATGAAAAACACGTGAGAAACTTTTTTTTCTATGGAACATGTGAAACTTGTGAAAGTGAAAATTTCAAAAAGTTGTAAAAATTTGGTGTCATCCTCTAGAAGCATGATACATGTCAAACTTGTTAAGGAGAATGTTTCAAAAAGTTGTAAAAATGAAGATGAAAAACACGTGAGAAACTTTTTTTTCTATGGAACATGTGAAACTTGTGAAAGTGAAAATTTCAAAAAGTTGTAAAAATTTGGTGTCATCCTCTAGAAGCATGATACATGTCAAACTTGTTAAGGAGAATGTTTCAAAAAGTTGTAAAAATGAAGATGAAAAACACGTGAGAAACTTTTTTTTCTATGGAACATGTGAAACTTGTGAAAGTGAAAATTTCAAAAAGTTGTAAAAATTTGGTGTCATCCTCTAGAAGCATGATACATGTCAAACTTGTTAAGGAGAATGTTTCAAAAAGTTGTAAAAATGAAGATGAAAAACACGTGAGAAACTTTTTTTTCTATGGAACATGTGAAACTTGTGAAAGTGAAAATTTCAAAAAGTTGTAAAAATTTGGTGTCATCCTCTAGAAGCATGATACATGTCAAACTTGTTAAGGAGAATGTTTCAAAAAGTTGTAAAAATGAAGATGAAAAACACGTGAGAAACTTTTTTTTCTATGGAACATGTGAAACTTGTGAAAGTGAAAATTTCAAAAAGTTGTAAAAATTTGGTGTCATCCTCTAGAAGCATGATACATGTCAAACTTGTTAAGGAGAATGTTTCAAAAAGTTGTAAAAATGAAGATGAAAAACACGTGAGAAACTTTTTTTTCTATGGAACATGTGAAACTTGTGAAAGTGAAAATTTCAAAAAGTTGTAAAAATTTGGTGTCATCCTCTAGAAGCATGATACATGTCAAACTTGTTAAGGAGAATGTTTCAAAAAGTTGTAAAAATGAAGATGAAAAACACGTGAGAAACTTTTTTTTCTATGGAACATGTGAAACTTGTGAAAGTGAAAATTTCAAAAAGTTGTAAAAATTTGGTGTCATCCTCTAGAAGCATGATACATGTCAAACTTGTTAAGGAGAATGTTTCAAAAAGTTGTAAAAATGAAGATGAAAAACACGTGAGAAACTTTTTTTTCTATGGAACATGTGAAACTTGTGAAAGTGAAAATTTCAAAAAGTTGTAAAAATTTGGTGTCATCCTCTAGAAGCATGATACATGTCAAACTTGTTAAGGAGAATGTTTCAAAAAGTTGTAAAAATGAAGATGAAAAACACGTGAGAAACTTTTTTTTCTATGGAACATGTGAAACTTGTGAAAGTGAAAATTTCAAAAAGTTGTAAAAATTTGGTGTCATCCTCTAGAAGCATGATACATGTCAAACTTGTTAAGGAGAATGTTTCAAAAAGTTGTAAAAATGAAGATGAAAAACACGTGAGAAACTTTTTTTTCTATGGAACATGTGAAACTTGTGAAAGTGAAAATTTCAAAAAGTTGTAAAAATTTGGTGTCATCCTCTAGAAGCATGATACATGTCAAACTTGTTAAGGAGAATGTTTCAAAAAGTTGTAAAAATGAAGATGAAAAACACGTGAGAAACTTTTTTTTCTATGGAACATGTGAAACTTGTGAAAGTGAAAATTTCAAAAAGTTGTAAAAATTTGGTGTCATCCTCTAGAAGCATGATACATGTCAAACTTGTTAAGGAGAATGTTTCAAAAAGTTGTAAAAATGAAGATGAAAAACACGTGAGAAACTTTTTTTTCTATGGAACATGTGAAACTTGTGAAAGTGAAAATTTCAAAAAGTTGTAAAAATTTGGTGTCATCCTCTAGAAGCATGATACATGTCAAACTTGTTAAGGAGAATGTTTCAAAAAGTTGTAAAAATGAAGATGAAAAACACGTGAGAAACTTTTTTTTCTATGGAACATGTGAAACTTGTGAAAGTGAAAATTTCAAAAAGTTGTAAAAATTTGGTGTCATCCTCTAGAAGCATGATACATGTCAAACTTGTTAAGGAGAATGTTTCAAAAAGTTGTAAAAATGAAGATGAAAAACACGTGAGAAACTTTTTTTTCTATGGAACATGTGAAACTTGTGAAAGTGAAAATTTCAAAAAGTTGTAAAAATTTGGTGTCATCCTCTAGAAGCATGATACATGTCAAACTTGTTAAGGAGAATGTTTCAAAAAGTTGTAAAAATGAAGATGAAAAACACGTGAGAAACTTTTTTTTCTATGGAACATGTGAAACTTGTGAAAGTGAAAATTTCAAAAAGTTGTAAAAATTTGGTGTCATCCTCTAGAAGCATGATACATGTCAAACTTGTTAAGGAGAATGTTTCAAAAAGTTGTAAAAATGAAGATGAAAAACACGTGAGAAACTTTTTTTTCTATGGAACATGTGAAACTTGTGAAAGTGAAAATTTCAAAAAGTTGTAAAAATTTGGTGTCATCCTCTAGAAGCATGATACATGTCAAACTTGTTAAGGAGAATGTTTCAAAAAGTTGTAAAAATGAAGATGAAAAACACGTGAGAAACTTTTTTTTCTATGGAACATGTGAAACTTGTGAAAGTGAAAATTTCAAAAAGTTGTAAAAATTTGGTGTCATCCTCTAGAAGCATGATACATGTCAAACTTGTTAAGGAGAATGTTTCAAAAAGTTGTAAAAATGAAGATGAAAAACACGTGAGAAACTTTTTTTTCTATGGAACATGTGAAACTTGTGAAAGTGAAAATTTCAAAAAGTTGTAAAAATTTGGTGTCATCCTCTAGAAGCATGATACATGTCAAACTTGTTAAGGAGAATGTTTCAAAAAGTTGTAAAAATGAAGATGAAAAACACGTGAGAAACTTTTTTTTCTATGGAACATGTGAAACTTGTGAAAGTGAAAATTTCAAAAAGTTGTAAAAATTTGGTGTCATCCTCTAGAAGCATGATACATGTCAAACTTGTTAAGGAGAATGTTTCAAAAAGTTGTAAAAATGAAGATGAAAAACACGTGAGAAACTTTTTTTTCTATGGAACATGTGAAACTTGTGAAAGTGAAAATTTCAAAAAGTTGTAAAAATTTGGTGTCATCCTCTAGAAGCATGATACATGTCAAACTTGTTAAGGAGAATGTTTCAAAAAGTTGTAAAAATGAAGATGAAAAACACGTGAGAAACTTTTTTTTCTATGGAACATGTGAAACTTGTGAAAGTGAAAATTTCAAAAAGTTGTAAAAATTTGGTGTCATCCTCTAGAAGCATGATACATGTCAAACTTGTTAAGGAGAATGTTTCAAAAAGTTGTAAAAATGAAGATGAAAAACACGTGAGAAACTTTTTTTTCTATGGAACATGTGAAACTTGTGAAAGTGAAAATTTCAAAAAGTTGTAAAAATTTGGTGTCATCCTCTAGAAGCATGATACATGTCAAACTTGTTAAGGAGAATGTTTCAAAAAGTTGTAAAAATGAAGATGAAAAACACGTGAGAAACTTTTTTTTCTATGGAACATGTGAAACTTGTGAAAGTGAAAATTTCAAAAAGTTGTAAAAATTTGGTGTCATCCTCTAGAAGCATGATACATGTCAAACTTGTTAAGGAGAATGTTTCAAAAAGTTGTAAAAATGAAGATGAAAAACACGTGAGAAACTTTTTTTTCTATGGAACATGTGAAACTTGTGAAAGTGAAAATTTCAAAAAGTTGTAAAAATTTGGTGTCATCCTCTAGAAGCATGATACATGTCAAACTTGTTAAGGAGAATGTTTCAAAAAGTTGTAAAAATGAAGATGAAAAACACGTGAGAAACTTTTTTTTCTATGGAACATGTGAAACTTGTGAAAGTGAAAATTTCAAAAAGTTGTAAAAATTTGGTGTCATCCTCTAGAAGCATGATACATGTCAAACTTGTTAAGGAGAATGTTTCAAAAAGTTGTAAAAATGAAGATGAAAAACACGTGAGAAACTTTTTTTTCTATGGAACATGTGAAACTTGTGAAAGTGAAAATTTCAAAAAGTTGTAAAAATTTGGTGTCATCCTCTAGAAGCATGATACATGTCAAACTTGTTAAGGAGAATGTTTCAAAAAGTTGTAAAAATGAAGATGAAAAACACGTGAGAAACTTTTTTTTCTATGGAACATGTGAAACTTGTGAAAGTGAAAATTTCAAAAAGTTGTAAAAATTTGGTGTCATCCTCTAGAAGCATGATACATGTCAAACTTGTTAAGGAGAATGTTTCAAAAAGTTGTAAAAATGAAGATGAAAAACACGTGAGAAACTTTTTTTTCTATGGAACATGTGAAACTTGTGAAAGTGAAAATTTCAAAAAGTTGTAAAAATTTGGTGTCATCCTCTAGAAGCATGATACATGTCAAACTTGTTAAGGAGAATGTTTCAAAAAGTTGTAAAAATGAAGATGAAAAACACGTGAGAAACTTTTTTTTCTATGGAACATGTGAAACTTGTGAAAGTGAAAATTTCAAAAAGTTGTAAAAATTTGGTGTCATCCTCTAGAAGCATGATACATGTCAAACTTGTTAAGGAGAATGTTTCAAAAAGTTGTAAAAATGAAGATGAAAAACACGTGAGAAACTTTTTTTTCTATGGAACATGTGAAACTTGTGAAAGTGAAAATTTCAAAAAGTTGTAAAAATTTGGTGTCATCCTCTAGAAGCATGATACATGTCAAACTTGTTAAGGAGAATGTTTCAAAAAGTTGTAAAAATGAAGATGAAAAACACGTGAGAAACTTTTTTTTCTATGGAACATGTGAAACTTGTGAAAGTGAAAATTTCAAAAAGTTGTAAAAATTTGGTGTCATCCTCTAGAAGCATGATACATGTCAAACTTGTTAAGGAGAATGTTTCAAAAAGTTGTAAAAATGAAGATGAAAAACACGTGAGAAACTTTTTTTTCTATGGAACATGTGAAACTTGTGAAAGTGAAAATTTCAAAAAGTTGTAAAAATTTGGTGTCATCCTCTAGAAGCATGATACATGTCAAACTTGTTAAGGAGAATGTTTCAAAAAGTTGTAAAAATGAAGATGAAAAACACGTGAGAAACTTTTTTTTCTATGGAACATGTGAAACTTGTGAAAGTGAAAATTTCAAAAAGTTGTAAAAATTTGGTGTCATCCTCTAGAAGCATGATACATGTCAAACTTGTTAAGGAGAATGTTTCAAAAAGTTGTAAAAATGAAGATGAAAAACACGTGAGAAACTTTTTTTTCTATGGAACATGTGAAACTTGTGAAAGTGAAAATTTCAAAAAGTTGTAAAAATTTGGTGTCATCCTCTAGAAGCATGATACATGTCAAACTTGTTAAGGAGAATGTTTCAAAAAGTTGTAAAAATGAAGATGAAAAACACGTGAGAAACTTTTTTTTCTATGGAACATGTGAAACTTGTGAAAGTGAAAATTTCAAAAAGTTGTAAAAATTTGGTGTCATCCTCTAGAAGCATGATACATGTCAAACTTGTTAAGGAGAATGTTTCAAAAAGTTGTAAAAATGAAGATGAAAAACACGTGAGAAACTTTTTTTTCTATGGAACATGTGAAACTTGTGAAAGTGAAAATTTCAAAAAGTTGTAAAAATTTGGTGTCATCCTCTAGAAGCATGATACATGTCAAACTTGTTAAGGAGAATGTTTCAAAAAGTTGTAAAAATGAAGATGAAAAACACGTGAGAAACTTTTTTTTCTATGGAACATGTGAAACTTGTGAAAGTGAAAATTTCAAAAAGTTGTAAAAATTTGGTGTCATCCTCTAGAAGCATGATACATGTCAAACTTGTTAAGGAGAATGTTTCAAAAAGTTGTAAAAATGAAGATGAAAAACACGTGAGAAACTTTTTTTTCTATGGAACATGTGAAACTTGTGAAAGTGAAAATTTCAAAAAGTTGTAAAAATTTGGTGTCATCCTCTAGAAGCATGATACATGTCAAACTTGTTAAGGAGAATGTTTCAAAAAGTTGTAAAAATGAAGATGAAAAACACGTGAGAAACTTTTTTTTCTATGGAACATGTGAAACTTGTGAAAGTGAAAATTTCAAAAAGTTGTAAAAATTTGGTGTCATCCTCTAGAAGCATGATACATGTCAAACTTGTTAAGGAGAATGTTTCAAAAAGTTGTAAAAATGAAGATGAAAAACACGTGAGAAACTTTTTTTTCTATGGAACATGTGAAACTTGTGAAAGTGAAAATTTCAAAAAGTTGTAAAAATTTGGTGTCATCCTCTAGAAGCATGATACATGTCAAACTTGTTAAGGAGAATGTTTCAAAAAGTTGTAAAAATGAAGATGAAAAACACGTGAGAAACTTTTTTTTCTATGGAACATGTGAAACTTGTGAAAGTGAAAATTTCAAAAAGTTGTAAAAATTTGGTGTCATCCTCTAGAAGCATGATACATGTCAAACTTGTTAAGGAGAATGTTTCAAAAAGTTGTAAAAATGAAGATGAAAAACACGTGAGAAACTTTTTTTTCTATGGAACATGTGAAACTTGTGAAAGTGAAAATTTCAAAAAGTTGTAAAAATTTGGTGTCATCCTCTAGAAGCATGATACATGTCAAACTTGTTAAGGAGAATGTTTCAAAAAGTTGTAAAAATGAAGATGAAAAACACGTGAGAAACTTTTTTTTCTATGGAACATGTGAAACTTGTGAAAGTGAAAATTTCAAAAAGTTGTAAAAATTTGGTGTCATCCTCTAGAAGCATGATACATGTCAAACTTGTTAAGGAGAATGTTTCAAAAAGTTGTAAAAATGAAGATGAAAAACACGTGAGAAACTTTTTTTTCTATGGAACATGTGAAACTTGTGAAAGTGAAAATTTCAAAAAGTTGTAAAAATTTGGTGTCATCCTCTAGAAGCATGATACATGTCAAACTTGTTAAGGAGAATGTTTCAAAAAGTTGTAAAAATGAAGATGAAAAACACGTGAGAAACTTTTTTTTCTATGGAACATGTGAAACTTGTGAAAGTGAAAATTTCAAAAAGTTGTAAAAATTTGGTGTCATCCTCTAGAAGCATGATACATGTCAAACTTGTTAAGGAGAATGTTTCAAAAAGTTGTAAAAATGAAGATGAAAAACACGTGAGAAACTTTTTTTTCTATGGAACATGTGAAACTTGTGAAAGTGAAAATTTCAAAAAGTTGTAAAAATTTGGTGTCATCCTCTAGAAGCATGATACATGTCAAACTTGTTAAGGAGAATGTTTCAAAAAGTTGTAAAAATGAAGATGAAAAACACGTGAGAAACTTTTTTTTCTATGGAACATGTGAAACTTGTGAAAGTGAAAATTTCAAAAAGTTGTAAAAATTTGGTGTCATCCTCTAGAAGCATGATACATGTCAAACTTGTTAAGGAGAATGTTTCAAAAAGTTGTAAAAATGAAGATGAAAAACACGTGAGAAACTTTTTTTTCTATGGAACATGTGAAACTTGTGAAAGTGAAAATTTCAAAAAGTTGTAAAAATTTGGTGTCATCCTCTAGAAGCATGATACATGTCAAACTTGTTAAGGAGAATGTTTCAAAAAGTTGTAAAAATGAAGATGAAAAACACGTGAGAAACTTTTTTTTCTATGGAACATGTGAAACTTGTGAAAGTGAAAATTTCAAAAAGTTGTAAAAATTTGGTGTCATCCTCTAGAAGCATGATACATGTCAAACTTGTTAAGGAGAATGTTTCAAAAAGTTGTAAAAATGAAGATGAAAAACACGTGAGAAACTTTTTTTTCTATGGAACATGTGAAACTTGTGAAAGTGAAAATTTCAAAAAGTTGTAAAAATTTGGTGTCATCCTCTAGAAGCATGATACATGTCAAACTTGTTAAGGAGAATGTTTCAAAAAGTTGTAAAAATGAAGATGAAAAACACGTGAGAAACTTTTTTTTCTATGGAACATGTGAAACTTGTGAAAGTGAAAATTTCAAAAAGTTGTAAAAATTTGGTGTCATCCTCTAGAAGCATGATACATGTCAAACTTGTTAAGGAGAATGTTTCAAAAAGTTGTAAAAATGAAGATGAAAAACACGTGAGAAACTTTTTTTTCTATGGAACATGTGAAACTTGTGAAAGTGAAAATTTCAAAAAGTTGTAAAAATTTGGTGTCATCCTCTAGAAGCATGATACATGTCAAACTTGTTAAGGAGAATGTTTCAAAAAGTTGTAAAAATGAAGATGAAAAACACGTGAGAAACTTTTTTTTCTATGGAACATGTGAAACTTGTGAAAGTGAAAATTTCAAAAAGTTGTAAAAATTTGGTGTCATCCTCTAGAAGCATGATACATGTCAAACTTGTTAAGGAGAATGTTTCAAAAAGTTGTAAAAATGAAGATGAAAAACACGTGAGAAACTTTTTTTTCTATGGAACATGTGAAACTTGTGAAAGTGAAAATTTCAAAAAGTTGTAAAAATTTGGTGTCATCCTCTAGAAGCATGATACATGTCAAACTTGTTAAGGAGAATGTTTCAAAAAGTTGTAAAAATGAAGATGAAAAACACGTGAGAAACTTTTTTTTCTATGGAACATGTGAAACTTGTGAAAGTGAAAATTTCAAAAAGTTGTAAAAATTTGGTGTCATCCTCTAGAAGCATGATACATGTCAAACTTGTTAAGGAGAATGTTTCAAAAAGTTGTAAAAATGAAGATGAAAAACACGTGAGAAACTTTTTTTTCTATGGAACATGTGAAACTTGTGAAAGTGAAAATTTCAAAAAGTTGTAAAAATTTGGTGTCATCCTCTAGAAGCATGATACATGTCAAACTTGTTAAGGAGAATGTTTCAAAAAGTTGTAAAAATGAAGATGAAAAACACGTGAGAAACTTTTTTTTCTATGGAACATGTGAAACTTGTGAAAGTGAAAATTTCAAAAAGTTGTAAAAATTTGGTGTCATCCTCTAGAAGCATGATACATGTCAAACTTGTTAAGGAGAATGTTTCAAAAAGTTGTAAAAATGAAGATGAAAAACACGTGAGAAACTTTTTTTTCTATGGAACATGTGAAACTTGTGAAAGTGAAAATTTCAAAAAGTTGTAAAAATTTGGTGTCATCCTCTAGAAGCATGATACATGTCAAACTTGTTAAGGAGAATGTTTCAAAAAGTTGTAAAAATGAAGATGAAAAACACGTGAGAAACTTTTTTTTCTATGGAACATGTGAAACTTGTGAAAGTGAAAATTTCAAAAAGTTGTAAAAATTTGGTGTCATCCTCTAGAAGCATGATACATGTCAAACTTGTTAAGGAGAATGTTTCAAAAAGTTGTAAAAATGAAGATGAAAAACACGTGAGAAACTTTTTTTTCTATGGAACATGTGAAACTTGTGAAAGTGAAAATTTCAAAAAGTTGTAAAAATTTGGTGTCATCCTCTAGAAGCATGATACATGTCAAACTTGTTAAGGAGAATGTTTCAAAAAGTTGTAAAAATGAAGATGAAAAACACGTGAGAAACTTTTTTTTCTATGGAACATGTGAAACTTGTGAAAGTGAAAATTTCAAAAAGTTGTAAAAATTTGGTGTCATCCTCTAGAAGCATGATACATGTCAAACTTGTTAAGGAGAATGTTTCAAAAAGTTGTAAAAATGAAGATGAAAAACACGTGAGAAACTTTTTTTTCTATGGAACATGTGAAACTTGTGAAAGTGAAAATTTCAAAAAGTTGTAAAAATTTGGTGTCATCCTCTAGAAGCATGATACATGTCAAACTTGTTAAGGAGAATGTTTCAAAAAGTTGTAAAAATGAAGATGAAAAACACGTGAGAAACTTTTTTTTCTATGGAACATGTGAAACTTGTGAAAGTGAAAATTTCAAAAAGTTGTAAAAATTTGGTGTCATCCTCTAGAAGCATGATACATGTCAAACTTGTTAAGGAGAATGTTTCAAAAAGTTGTAAAAATGAAGATGAAAAACACGTGAGAAACTTTTTTTTCTATGGAACATGTGAAACTTGTGAAAGTGAAAATTTCAAAAAGTTGTAAAAATTTGGTGTCATCCTCTAGAAGCATGATACATGTCAAACTTGTTAAGGAGAATGTTTCAAAAAGTTGTAAAAATGAAGATGAAAAACACGTGAGAAACTTTTTTTTCTATGGAACATGTGAAACTTGTGAAAGTGAAAATTTCAAAAAGTTGTAAAAATTTGGTGTCATCCTCTAGAAGCATGATACATGTCAAACTTGTTAAGGAGAATGTTTCAAAAAGTTGTAAAAATGAAGATGAAAAACACGTGAGAAACTTTTTTTTCTATGGAACATGTGAAACTTGTGAAAGTGAAAATTTCAAAAAGTTGTAAAAATTTGGTGTCATCCTCTAGAAGCATGATACATGTCAAACTTGTTAAGGAGAATGTTTCAAAAAGTTGTAAAAATGAAGATGAAAAACACGTGAGAAACTTTTTTTTCTATGGAACATGTGAAACTTGTGAAAGTGAAAATTTCAAAAAGTTGTAAAAATTTGGTGTCATCCTCTAGAAGCATGATACATGTCAAACTTGTTAAGGAGAATGTTTCAAAAAGTTGTAAAAATGAAGATGAAAAACACGTGAGAAACTTTTTTTTCTATGGAACATGTGAAACTTGTGAAAGTGAAAATTTCAAAAAGTTGTAAAAATTTGGTGTCATCCTCTAGAAGCATGATACATGTCAAACTTGTTAAGGAGAATGTTTCAAAAAGTTGTAAAAATGAAGATGAAAAACACGTGAGAAACTTTTTTTTCTATGGAACATGTGAAACTTGTGAAAGTGAAAATTTCAAAAAGTTGTAAAAATTTGGTGTCATCCTCTAGAAGCATGATACATGTCAAACTTGTTAAGGAGAATGTTTCAAAAAGTTGTAAAAATGAAGATGAAAAACACGTGAGAAACTTTTTTTTCTATGGAACATGTGAAACTTGTGAAAGTGAAAATTTCAAAAAGTTGTAAAAATTTGGTGTCATCCTCTAGAAGCATGATACATGTCAAACTTGTTAAGGAGAATGTTTCAGCATATGAACAATTTCATCTAAAATTTCATTAGGAAGGTGTGAGTTTTCTTCTTTGTACGCTTGATTTGAGTTTTTGTTTGTCTCTTGATGAGCTATTTTGTGCTAAAATGTAGACAATGATAGCAACTAATCCCCTTATAGTGGTTTGATCCATGGAAGCCATGTCAAAACTCCCAGCCATGTAATTGATCTATATCGTTAAATATTATCATGCAGTGTCACTTCTCTGTTGTCCATAACTTTGGTGCGCCTTCTACCTATCAGCTTCTGTTCTCATGGTACTGCCTCACCTATAGAAATATGCTTTTTCAGAACTCTGGTTTTGTAGTTTTTATGGTCTTGCAGTTCTTATGTATCTATGGGGTGTTTGCAGAACTTTGCTATCGTAAGTTTTTGTTATTGAATAATTAATTCTTTTTTTTTTAGATTTTAAGATCTTTTATAGTCTGTTTGGATTTTACAATTTTGTTATTCTTTCAGTACATAGTTATTTTCTTTAATGTGTTATTTCCTGCAAATGCCAAATACATACCTTTGCTTAAATAACATACCGAGAAAGCAAAATGGAAGGGGCTGAGAACTGGGATGTTGTATATGGATCGTATGTAAGTAATTGAACTTTATTGCAGGGGAAGATTGCTTAATGCTGACATATTTCCATGTGAGGAAATTATTATGAAGTTTATTCTAAGAAAAATGGGGAGCTTCTGTTATTATATCTTCAAATTATTCTTAATCTTTGCGTTGGTTGGGCTGGACTTCGTCATTATTGTTAATCTGGGGTGCAGCAGTTCCAGCAGCTCATCCAGAACCTCAATAGGAATTGGGTGGTATATATGTAAATGCCCCTATTTTTTTGGGTCTTGACTAGGGGTGTAAACGAGCTCGCTCGTGTTCGGCTCGTTTGCTTAACAAGCCGAACGCGAGCTGTTCATGAACAAAGAGTCATTTTAACAACCCTAATCATTTAGCCATAAGACATAAGACAATAAGGTTTTGAGCAAGTTTTAAAAATTATTATTTATATTAAAACATCATTTGAATCTAATTTAATGATTTTTTTTATATTTTCTTTATCAATATTTTAATTGATTATAAATCTTTGTAGCCTTGTAGTCAATTAGATTTTTTTAAAATACTACTTAATATATATATAAACTTGATGAGTAGTATTTCGAGCCAAAACGAGCCGAACACGAACGAACACATCTTAGTTCGTGTTCGGCTCGTTAACTTATCGAACAAAATTAACGAGCCGAACACGAGCTTCTTAACGAGCCGAACACGAGCTGTTCGCGAACAACGAACCGTTTTGACAGCCCTAGTCTTGACAGTGTGCATTGAGATATGACATTAATTGCACACTTTTCTCCCTGTACTCAATTTGCTTGGTGTGGCATGCATGTATTGTTTATTTTTGTTGTTATTAAGATGTTTATATAGCAAAATAGGTTGATTTTAGCTAATTGAGTAGACATAAGTTTGTATTGGTTTTTAGGGGCATTTACATGCATACTGCCTAATTCCTATGTATTTACGTATCTAACTCCTAAACTGTACTGCCAAACGTCTATGTGGTTGGGAACTAATTACCAAGAGCTTGAGCTTTCTTTCATTCCTAATTGTTTCTGAACTAGAGTAGCTTCCTTGAATTATTGAAAATTTTTTGTTGCATTTAGGAGAAGATGAGCTCACGAATTTTCGGGACATCGCGACGAACACTCTGTTACTGTGGCATCCAACCCTCACTGCTGACGTCGCGTCAGGTACACAGCTACGGGAGGAAGTTCTATACCTACTCACGGAGCATCGGCGAACAGTGCAAGTTCTTCCGTTGGGCAGACGGTTCGATTGATTTTTCAGATGACGTTGATCGAGAATGGAGAACATCACTTGAGGAAAGTAAATCACTTGAGGAAAGTCTGGCACGGGAGCTGCACCGTGTAAATGTTAAAAATAAATGAATAAATTAGATGGGATCAACATTAAATTAAAATATGTTCTAATATTTATTTTTGGGGGCATTTATATACATACCACACAATTCTCATATATTTACATAAATAACACCTAAACTTTAATCTTTACATTTATAAAATTCAAATATTTCATATATCATAAGCAGCACTTAAATTTTATTATTTATATTTATAATATTTTGGTGTCATTATGCATGAAAATATGTTGTTCTCTCTTTGACAAATATTATAATAGTGGTATTTTTTATATGATATTAAAAATTTAATTGTTAAGTATATAAATGAAAATATGTAAATATGTAAGAATTGTGTGGTATGCATCATGCATGTAAATGCTTTTTTTTCTAAAAAAATTTTCTATCTCACTGGTTGTTGCTGGGCTGTCAAAAAAGCTCGTTGTTCATGAATAGCTCGTGTTCGGCTCGTTCGTTAAGTAAACAAACCGAACACGAGCAAATTTTTAAGCTCAAATTATGAACGAGCTAAACACAAACAGCTCTTTGTTCACTCGCTTTCGGCTCGTTTTAGTTTGAAATTAATTATTTATATAATAATATATTATATATATTATTTATATAATTATTATTATATATATTTATATCGAAGTTTAAATCATAATAACTCATGTGGTAATTTGCTTATGTGTGTTTTTTTTTTTTTTACATATATTTGGTCTATGTTCCAATCCAGCACCCTCTATGTTTTTCAATAAGTTTTAACGGGCCAAACAAAAACAAAATATTTAAATCGAGACAAATACAAACACACTATTCACGAGCCAATTTCAAACACGAGCTAATTTCGAACACGAGCAATTTCAATCGATTCGAGCACAAGCCAAGCCCAAGCTCATTTACCGCCCTAGTTGTTGCTCGCAAGCTGAAAAAAAAATATATATCTGAAATTTTGTACGCATTTTGTTTGTGATGTTATTAAAACAACAAACATAAAATCTATCCTCATAAAATGACTGATAAATATCATCTCTTGCAATAATTTAATAGCTTCTAAGGAAATAAAAATAATAGTTAGTAAAGTTGAAGCTTGAGTAGAATTTCTATCATTGGTTAGAAGTTAACATTAATATTAACTATTATATTAAGCACCTTTCTTAGAAGTGGATTTTGGTTGCCAATTAAATGGATCTTATGACTTGATATGGTGGGCATATTTTCTAAGATTTGATAGGCACAACAAATATAAGGCATTTTTATTGCCAATATTATAAAATATATTAATAGTGCCAAGATAAAAGTTCAAGTCTACTCGCCTAAACTTCAATTATAGTTTAGTGGTGGGTGTGTAAGGATCGAAAGAATAGCTTTTACAACTCCTTAATTATATTAATTCGAGTGCAAATTTTTTTTTCTTAAGTGCACTTGTTACACTAGAGATCTCTCCAAATTCCTTATGTTATATAATGCATCTGAATGAGAAATGTCATACGACTAGACCTTAGCCCTCTCTATCTACTATCTTATTTTAGTCTCCTTGTTATGACTTCCTTATATAATTATTATTTTTATTAATGATAATTATTTCCTTCAAAACTCCTTTGGCTAAATGATACATTCATTAGTTTTAACCTTAATATCTTAGGCACTAATTAAGATTCTAAACCCTAAACAAATATAAGGCATTTTTATTGTCAATATTATAAAATATATTAGTAGTGCCAAGATAAAAGTTCAAGTCTACTCGCCTTAACTTCAATTATAGTTTAGTGGTGGGTGTGTAAGGATCGAAAGAATACCTTTTACAACTCCTTAATTATATTAATTCGAGTGCAAATTTTTTTTTCTTAAGTGCACTTGTTACACTAGAGATCTCTCCAAATTCCTTATGTTATATAATGCATCTGAATGAGAAATGTCATACGACTAGACCTTAGCCCTCTCTATCTACTATCTTATTTAGTCCCCTTGTTATGACTTCCTTATATAATTATTATTTTTATTAATGATAATTATTTCCTTCAAAACTCCTTTGGCTAAATGATACATTCATTAGTTTTAACCTTAATATCTTAAACACTAATTAATTAAATTGACCAAACTATGACTTAATATTTGTAATTAATTGCATGCTCTCCTTTTTGGTCCTATGAGCACACTTCATAAAAACTTTAGATATATTTTTATTTTTTGAGTGTATCAAGATATATATATTTCTACCAATTATCATCATAATTCTCTTTCTAATCTTAATAATAGTTCAAAATTTATTCAATTAATAACCACCCACGTCCTAACCCACATCCTTTTTACCAAAACACCCTCCCACTTCCCCCGCCGTTTGTAATTCCGCCAAACCTTTTCATGGCTATATTCGTCCAATTGAATAAAGAAAATGTACCGTTAACTAATTTCGCGCGTTCAAAACCGTTTCCCTCCACTAGAGCAACAGCCATGGCTTCCATTCACTTCTTCCCAATTCTCCTCATCATCTCTCTCGCTCCCTCTTCTTTCTCTCCGGCGATCGCCGGAGATGAAGACTTGGCTTATTTGCCCTGCGTGAAGGAGCTGCTGCCTTGCCATCCGTACGTGCACGAACTGGAGCCGCCGCCGTCGCATTGCTGTTTGCCACTGCTGAGCGCAATACAGAAGGAGGCCGCATGTCTCTGCGCCGTCTTCTACAGCGAACCTATTTTGATGGCTCTCAATCTAACGCGGGACGAAGCGCTGATGATTCCACGAAGCTGCGGTGGTTATGTACCGGATTTCGACAGTTGCAATGGCGGCGGCGGCAGCGGAGGTATGTTTTTCTTCATCTTCTTTCTTTAGCTCAAATTTAAAATTTGATCGAAAGAGATGGATTGGCGCACGATGATAAGAAGGATTTCACTATCTTTTTATTAAATTTAGATTTACATCGTAAAAAAGTCAAGAGTATGAGAAGGAAAGGCGAAAAATACGGTAGATTTAATATTTTTATGCTAAATTAATGAGTAAATGTTCTTTAAATTATGTTGCAAAACACCAAAACTTCAAATTATATATATATATATATATATTAAATTATTTTTGTAATTTTTAAATTTGTCCATGCAGATGTACCCGCACCATGGCGTGCAACGCCACCGAACTCTTCGCCTACTTCACAAGGTATGTAAATGCCTATAATTCTTTCTAGTTATTTACATATATCATCTTCAAAATTGCAAATTTCTCCACATTAAAATATATGTTTTCTTATTTTCTATGTTTTGCTTAAAATATGTTATTTTTTGGATAGTTTTATAATTTTTAATTTTCTGTTTATTTACAGATGGACCCGAATCCTCTGCTGCAACACCAGCAAAACCTTCACCTCCTTCAAACAGTAAATTAAATTATTTTATTTTAATTTATAGGGTCATATTTGTCATTTTTTAAGGTTACATAATGAAGAATTAAAAATATTTTGTGCAATTATGATAATAGTAAAAATAAATAATTTTAAACTTAATTATTTATTTATTTATTTATTTATTTATTTTTGTTTTTTCAGGCTCATCTCCAAGCAGTTCTAGCAATGAAAATAGCGCAGTGAGAGTGGGTCTTCCAATTTTGGCTGGAGGATTAGTTTCTGTGGCCATATTGGCTTTAATGTAGTGCAGCCTTTCCTTCTTCTGCCTTTTATTCTCTAGTCCAAATTTGCAAAAACATGTTGAAAGTTTGTCATTTTTAGTTTTTAGAACATCTTTGTTATTAAATGTAAGAGTTTCTTCATTTTATAACTTGGTTTATTAAATTATGAAAGGTTTATGTTCATGCCACTCAATTCCTATGTATTTACATCTTTAACTTATTCACTTTGAATTTCATGTTTATGCCACCTTGCATATGCATGAAAACATGTAATTCACATGTTGTGTTATGAAATATTTTGGGGGATATAATTGTAAAAAAAGTAAAGTTTAGGTGTTGGGTAAATTCGTGGGAATTGGTTGCATTATGGTCAGTCAACTGTTGTGCCGCTTACTCAGATCGGTTGGTCGGGCATCTGTTTGTCAGTTGTAAGTCTTTTCTGGTCTGGGGTTCGAATCCCCTCGAGTCTAGGATATGGTGTTTGAATTTTTAGGCTCATGAGAGACTACCGGGGCTCGTATAATAGCCTCCGACCATTCCTTTTCAGAAAAAAAGGTCAATCAACTGTAGGTTCAATTCTGAAGTCTCAACAATTTAATAACAAAATTATACATTTAAAGCTCAATTCTGAGGTCGGTAAGCTTTGAGTATAGGACTTAATTCAGTGCAGGAGAAAATGTCCAACCATCTGGCCACTCTCACATCCGATTAAAACTCTAAATTTGATGTCTAATCTACATATGCATCACACTTTTATAAATCTAATCATGTTTCACATGTCCAAAATTCTAAACACATAAAGAACAACATCATACGATTTGAATGACAAAATACTATAAATATATATGTAACTCTTGTGCATATAATCCTCCTCCATATAAAACAAAATATTCCTCTCACAAAGCTGGACAGCCATCTCCGAGACAAACTAGTGCTGAAGAAAAGATAACGCAGAAGACTGATTGAAGGAAGGACTGGCAAAGAGAAGATCTGCAATGACTTGATTGGCTGCATCGGTTGGATGATATGCGTCCCAGAACACATATTCATGGCGATTATCACAGAGCTTTGAATTCGGCAGACAAAGCCCTCCGACGGTCGTGTCCACGTTGCAGCAAGATGTTGTTGAGATCTTAAATCCTGCGCATAAAACTCCAATAATTATTTCTCATTTTTATCAAATTCTCAATGATTTGATTATGACACGTGTAAAAAATATATCGGTAAAAGATTACACGAGTGATTAATTTATAAATATCAATGTTTCTTATGGTCTTTATGTAATTATTCCTAATTAATTGATAACTATTTGTTTTTTTATGACACGAGTAGTGCTGTAAAAAAAGCTCATTGTTCGCGAACAGGTCGTGTTCTGTTTGTCAAGGAATTTGTGTTCGATTCGTTCATAAGTAAGCGAGATGAACGTGAACAAATTTTTTTCGATCGGTTAGTTAAACAAACCAAACACTAACACTGATGCGTTCGGTCGTGTTCGAATGTTATTTTTTGAAATATAAAATAATTTAAAATAATTATATATAAAAATTTATGATATTTTAAAAAAATTAAATTTATAAATTATAATATTTAATAAATTAATAATAATAATATATTAATATACTATATTAGTAATATACTAATATAGATATTACATATTTATATAATATAAATTATATAATTAATATAATAAATTATTTATACATATTAATATTAGGGATGTCAAACTGTCTCGTCATTCGCGAACAACTCGTGTTCGGGTCGTGTTCGACTCGTTCGTTAAGAAATGAACACGAACAATGACTTGACGAACAATTTCGAACACGAGTTTATTTCAAACAAACTAAATTTCAAACGAACCGAACATAAACACAAGCTCTGTTTGTTCCTGTTCTGTTTGTTTACACCCCTAGACAGGAGCTTATATCACAAATCTTAAGTACATGCATATCCAACAAGTAACACCTATATTTTATTTCTTATATACATATACCATCTATATATATATTGTAAGATTTAGATAGAATAAAAAATAATAGAAAATGTAAATCTAAATTTATAAAATTCACCATATTTCTGTGGGTTCTGGATGAGATCCAGGACGATGTTGTAATTATCAGAAAAGGAGAACAGAGCGCCGGGCAGCTGATAGTTGTGGTACGTGAGCAAACTCTTCACACGTGTGTTGAAATGAAGTGCCCATTTGTTCAGCAGCTCTAAGCATCCTCCATCAGGCGCATGTATTCTCTGTGATGGAATGCATCCCATGGGACCCAAGCCATCAAACACCACTCTCCTTGCTCCCAACGAGTAGAGCCTCTTCTCAACATAAATAAACAATCATGAAAATTGTGTTTGAGCAACTTATCAGAAAATGCAGTTGATTTTTTTACACGAAATGAGAAACAGGGATCAAACTGCGCAGTCCACGTTTTCAGATACGCAACTTATCTGAATGAGCAGGAGCAGACCCAAACACACCCTTAGGGTCTGTTTGGGGCAGCTGCAGCTTATCGAATAATCTGCTGATATGCTATGTGTGATGACTATTATAAATTTTTATTCTTTTTGGAAAAGTCAGACCACATCCAAAAAGTTATCACCGCCCGCACCTATATAGGTGCAGTGTGAAAACACTGTTTTCAGCATTTCAAAAACACTATTTTCAGCATTTCACACAGTTTACCCAAACATACTTGGTGTGTTTTAAAAAAGTCACCGCACCAAATAAGCTACCCGAAACGGGCCCTTAATCATCAATTTTAACTTTTTTTTTTATGCTTATACCACCCAAATCTTCTGTATCATATAAAAAATATGATTATTTTAAAAATAAAAATGTAAAATATACCTTTTCATGCAGAGATAAGGTCGCACATATATGTAAAAATTGAAGTTTAGGCATTAGATATGTAATTACATAAGAATTCAATGGCATATTTATAAAAATGAGTTGATTTTTAATGAGATGCTAACCTTTAATTGACCATCCAATGTAGAAATCAGAAGGCTGAGAAACTGATCATAAGTATAAATGTGAGCATCTACTAAGAATGGCTGTAAAAAATTATTTACATAGTCGTTGCTTCCTGCAAAAGTAAAATTTAATAATAATAATATTATTATTATTATTAAATAAGTAAATTTTAATTGAAATAAATCAAAAATTAAGCCAATAAATATATAATTTAATTAAAAAAATAGAAAAAGAAAAGAATAATACCCAATCCAATGAAGTACACAGCCTCATTCAGCAGCTTCTTGGAGGCCACATTTCCAATTTTTTTCCTGATAGCTTCTGCCGTCTTCTGAAAGCATGTAATTTGATCATCAAATGATAGTTTCTCAACCTGCACCCACATAATAAAATCAATTATAAAAACAACCTTCTGATGCTTATTATATGGAAAAAATATTACTTCAGTACTACGCATGTAGAAGTAACGTGCGTAGCCAATGAAATCACGCCACGATACCCAGCGCGACAGGGAAAAAAAACGGCGCAGTAACATGGGGAATATTCCCGTTGTATTATTCATGTGTTATTGTGTGTTATTCATGTGTTGTTGCGTGTTATTCATGTATTATTGATGTGTTATTGTGTTATTGTAACACCAAGAATATTCTCAGGATACAATAACACATGAATAACACACAATAACACCTGAATAACATGGGGAATATTCCTGACAGAGAAAAAAACGGCGCAGTAACACGGGTGAATATTCTCCCCCGTATTATTCATGTGTTATTGTGTGTTATTCATGTGTTATTGTGTTATTATAACATCAGGAATATTCTCATGATACAATAACACATGAATAACACACAATAACACATGAATAACACAAAAGGTAATATTCCTCGTGTTACTGCGCCGTTTTTTTCTCTTTCACGCGGGGTGTCGTGGCATGATTTCATTAGCTCGCACGATACTCTACGTGCGTGCGTACTGATGTAATACTTTTTCTATTATGTGGTAAAAATTTATATACATACCCCTCAATTCCTCCATATTTACTTATATAACACAAACATCTACATGAAAAAGATAAATTTCACATTTTAAAAGTAAAATGATAGTACTTTTTTTTTATCTGATTTAAGTACAAAATGCAAAGTTTAGGAGTTAGCTTTGTAAATGCATGATAATTGAGTGATGTGCTTGCAAATTTGATTTTTTTTTTTTTTGTTGTACTCACAAAATATATTCCTGTTTCATTGAGAATTCCAGCTCCTCCTGATGCATAATTCACGCCATGAAGGATTTCGTCGTCGTCCAACGACAATGAAAGGTATGGCGGCGGCGGCTCAATGCCGAGCTTAGCAGCTTCATTCATACAACACAGCACAACACAACACAATCACAATATGATGCATGAGAGAAAGGATATAAATTTACGAGATTTATCAATGAGAATTACATATAATGTCACCGATGGTTCGGCCGTTCGTGAACCTTCCGGTTGGAACCCGTGGGAGGTAGTCGATTCCGTACCACGGGTAGTTCGACTTTGCCAAGGAAAGAGGGAGAAAGTTGTTGTTGCCGACGTCGGTGAGGGAGTCGCCGAACACGAAGGTGACCAGCTTCGTCTGAGCGGAAATGGCAGTGGGAGCTATGATGGCGAGGGCAATGGCTATGGCTGAAAATGCAAAGGGGAAAGCCATGTTTTTGGGAGAGAAGATGGTGATGTTGGAGCTTTGGGGATGCTGTACTTATGGTGACGTTGGAGATGGTTCGTGTAAGAAAAGGAAGGGAGAAATGGAGGGAAATGAAATTATGAAAGTGTGTGTAGAATGAGAAGTGGTTGTGGTCGTTGAGGAATTTCATCAAACAGTTGGTTAATTTGTAGTGGTTTTATTTAAAAAAAAAAATTTGGGTGGAGTGAGCTTGTTGCAAGTGAATTTCTTCTTCTTTGGTTATTGCCAATATTTCTCTTTTTCTTTGGGCTAAAATGATTATTTGGGTCATTTGACATATGGCATTAGTATATAATTAATTCGAGTGCGATATATATGTCATCGCTCATGCGCTTATAATTCGAGTACACTCTCACACTCGGGAGAAATTGAATCCCAGACCAGAGGAGACTTACAGTTGACAAGCAGATGTTCAACCAACTTAACTGAGTACGCGGCACACACACATCACACACACACACACACACACACTATATAT
>NW_018165002.1:259953-261829 GCF_001263595.1 Phalaenopsis equestris | reverse complement strand
TATATATATTATGAGTGCATTTTGTGGCTATATGGTGCTTGGGTGTATAGTCATATCATAGTAAATTATGGTGAATAAAATTGTTTTCTTAAATTGTTTAATTTGTGAAAATTTATTAAGAGGTTGCTGAAAGTTTGTTCATTCTTTTCTTTGGATGTTAGTCATAATAAATATTTTTTATATAATTTAGTCAAGTTTATTTGAACTTTGGTCAATTGAGTAAATTAATCATGAATGATGTTTATGCATGCTGAAAGGCATTTTTGCTAAGTTATAAGATATTATTTAAATTTTGCATGATAATAATTTACAAGAATTAAAAATAAAATTTTAAATTTTACAAAAAAATAAAATAAAATAAAATAAAATTGTTTTGCAAACTAGATTTTGTAAGCTATAACGTCTCTAAAGTCATATACCATTATTAGGTGGCATTTATGATCCTCAGTCATCCAATGCAATTCAGGGTTCATATTATATAAGTTTAGAAATAGTGCTCAATCATACACATTTTATTTGTGTTAAGCTACAAGTTAATGCAAATATAGCATTAGTTTTGTTACAAGGATAGAAATAGTTTAATTCAATATTCATAAAAGTAATTCTTCCATGTTGACGTTCGCATCCACAATATTCACGAAAGGCTTTAACGAGCATTGCTCCCCAGCATTCACCCGGTGAACAATGCTCGCTAAAGCATCATTACCGACATAGGGTCACTCACCTATTGAGTCTAGCTCGCTTTCGAAACACGCATGTGGATGCAGGTACAAGCATATGGCATACAAGATCACCAATCATGTAAATGAAAAACTCAAGTGTAGATATGCCACAAACTCAATAGTTTTAGAGGCTTTAATGTTGAGTATACGACGTGAAATGGCTTGTGGTGTTCAAATGTGACACCACAAGAGATGCGGTGGTATGCCTCCGTATAGGAAAATTGTACATTGGAAAAATAGCATGGCTAGTCGCCATTCACCACAAAAAATGTGAATATTAAACCACACACACGTAGTGGTATATGTGTGAGATGATACTGCTGTTGACCTCACTTTTGGTTGAGGTCTAGAAAACTTCTTTAGTAGCCTAGGTCTAGCCATAGGACTCTCCTATTGACTAGTCTTAAGAAATTAGAAGAGATACCCCACCATTAGAAATTCAAAACTCCTGTTTTTTATTCTAATTGAAACCACATATTGATCTTAACCTCTAGCATTTAGTAGGTAAGATCATTATAAGAGAATTCAAGAAAAGCCCCTATAGGATTACTTGGCTTTAGGATTGACCCTGGGTGTTGATTTGAAGCTAAGATACATTATACTCTTACTATATTTTCACAATACACTAATTAAGATCAATACATGAGAGCCCAAAATGGGGATTTCATTTATTCATGGTTCATTTAGAATGGATATCTATCCAATTCTATGTGAAATGCCTAACTTGGTCTCCTAACTTGGTTATTTGCCTCTAGGCACCTCCAAATTATCCAACTGCCCTTGGAACCCAAATTTGGCCAAAATTCCCAAATTTTGCCAAAATACCCAAAATTGATCAAAACTCATTCCAAATACTTTGAATACATCCAAATTTGTCAAAATTTCCAAAAATATCCAAATTACCAAAATACCCCTTCATGACCCAAAATCTAAAAATTCCAAAAAATTCCCAATAAATCCTAATAAATCCAAAATATTCCTAATTTCATTTTGTCCAACTACACCTTGGTCAAATTTGGTCAATATGACCATCTTTGACAAAATCCCCAAATTAGCCCCAATATTGGCTAACACCCCAAATCTCAACAATTGAATGCCTTAGATATCAAATTGGCATCCAATTTTTGTTGAAAATCCTTTATAAGATCATTTTT
>NW_018165002.1:234771-253521 GCF_001263595.1 Phalaenopsis equestris | reverse complement strand
ATTTCATATTTTTCTAAAAATATATATATATATATATATATATACGTAAATTAAAAAGTCCTTCCTTAGCGGGCAACGGGATTTCAATTCTGATGACCGACAGCTTCCTACGGGCGAACCCCACATCAAAAATAGTGCCGACAATTGCACTTATCGGTGCTGATTGAGACACCAAATATAGGCACGTGCCAAAGACAAAAGATTTAAATTTTTATCATGCAAATGAGTTTATCATATAGCATAACACTAAAAAAGTTTTTATTTTCATGCACATATAAGTATGAAATTCAAAAATGTATGTAGGTCGGAATTTTGGAAATGATTTAAATTTACCATAATATATATTGATAATTTTGATTTTGAAAATAGTATTTTAATTTTGAAAAATGAGACCGAATATATCTCATATATCTGATAGTTTAGATAATTGAGCACAATACCTCAAGTGATACACTATCTCGAAAAATAAGCACAACACTTGATAGTAGGCTTAATCATTTAACCTAAAGAGTTTATAACACTTGTTTGGTCTACGAACTTTTTATGTGGGACCGACAAGTTCCTCTACCTAAAATAAGGATTAGATAGTTTATTTTAATGAGTTATTAAGTCCTTATTGAGGCAAACACCTATACTTAATTACATCTTAAATGATTGAAGTCACTCAAGAAAGCTCTTAATTAAAATTAGGGTTTTCATCTTTAAAATTTTGAAGTTGGGTTTTCAAGATTGAACATGGAATATCAAGTGAGAAAGGATCAAATAGGAGCAATTATTTTAGGTTTCAAACAAAGTGAAAAGTAAGGGATGTCATAGATCCGAGGAGAACCTTGATGACCTCTCAACTATCCTAATGTTTGACTTTATGTCTTAGAAGTGAAGTTATTTAAATATTTCAATCCTGCAATTTATTTAGAATTAGGGCTTATATTTGCACAATATACGATCATGCAAATAACCTAGGAAGATAGAAGGATTTACATCGTAGCGAACGATGACCATGGAATCCTAAATAGAGTTGTGGCTTATATTACACAACATGGTCATGCAAATGCCTAAAACATAGAGTGAGGATTTACATCATGATAGACGAACGAACTCGAAATCCTATGGGTTATGTTATTTTAAACTAAGAAAAGTTTAGTTGAAGTAGATCTTGTTTCATGTTGGGTCTTGATTTGTCGGCAGAAGTCCATTGTCGTTCACTTGCATCCTCTTCATGCTGCCCATAAGCTTACTCCAAGCTCCATATTGTAGTGATTGTGGTTCAAAGTTTATATGCTAGCATGCAATTAATTTTGAGTCTAATGGTATGTCGAAGGGTTCGAACTAGCATATTTTTGTTGAACTCTTTTTTTATTAAGTATAATTTCTCTTTTTTAAAAACCAAGAATCTAATCATAGGAATTTCTCGTTGACTATCCTAGAAGACTCAGTGAATAAAGCCCTCCCACATAGAAATTCCAAACACTTCTTTACTCCTCTTGTGAAGTCCCACCTGGATGGTCACTAGCCCCCAAATGTCATTTGGGATGGTTAAGACCAATAGGTGGAGACTCAAGAGAGAGTTCTAATAGGCTCAATCCAGCCTTAGGATAACCCTGGGTAACTTGGTCTTGTTCATAACTTTACACACACACTTGAGTCCATCACCACTCATACACAATCCTAAAACCCTAAAGTCATTCATGCTTAATCCCTTCCTTCACTCTTTTGGAAGCCCATGTGGGTAGGGTGGTCCCCAAGCCCTTCTTAGCCTTTGACTAAGGGTGGCTAGGACCAACATATGGTGGTTTCAAAATGTGCTTTTCCACTGGTCTCATGGAACAAAGAAGACAATTTCTTGACCTCCTAATTGTAATCCCACACTCCTTAGCCATCCATTCCCACTAAGAAATCCTAATTTCACCATTAAAATTCAGGGCTTTTTCGATCATTTCATCAAACCCTTCTAAACTCCAAATTGATCATTCTGCAAGCTTCCTCACACCTCAAAAACCACTTCCTCAATCAAAAGCCCCCTCTTTCAGGCACCCTAACATAGTCCTAGATGATGCACCAAAAATATATGTATTTTTAGACCGATATTTTATACTTATTTTTTGTGATATTGCACTTTAAAGGAAATTATTTTTCATGTTTTATTGTAGGTCGATGATTTTTAGCACTTGAGGCAACAAATGAAGCAAAAAGGATGAAATTTGGAGTCAAAATGACATTTTGCAAAAAAATACTTAGCTCTGACGATGCTAGCAAGGACACCAACGACTCTAGCATGAACCAGGAGTCCTGATCATCATGGGCACCGACGACACCAGACTGGGCGCCGACGATGCCATTTGACGGAGAGCAAAAGATTTAATTTGGGCCACTAGTGCTGACGACGCCATCATGCACACCGACGACGCCAATGTCGATGTTGGGTGAATTCTAGAAGTTTCGATGAATTTGGACGCTTTTTGAAGAGTTATTGAACACAACATTATGCTTTATTTAGAGAAAAAATTGATCAGAAAACACGAAGGGGGGGGGCCTAGTCTGTAATTAAGTTTACTTGAGTGTTCTATTGTTTAGTGTGGTGATTCTAAATGTGATTTTCTCCTAAGAGTTGTTAAGAGATGGGGAGAAGTGAGAGATTTCTTCTTTCATACATCTTTAAAGAGAAAATCAAGAGTCTTGTAAAGAGAGAAAGAGTCCAAGAGAGGTTACAAAGAATTTGCTTTGAGAAATAGTTACAGATAAGTGGTTTTTTTGTATTATTGTTGTATAAATTTTATTTATTTATGAAATTTGTATTTTGTTGTATCTTTTTTCATGAGATCTGAGTAGTTTTCTTTTTCTTTCTTCTTACTCTGAGATATGGTGAAATGAAGAGATATTTTGGATGTGTCAATTTTAAAATAAAAAATAAATTGTGATGATTTTTCACTCAGTTTTTAATTTAATTTTCAATTTGGCCAATTGGAATGTTAACATCTGTTGTGAAACCTACTATCCGGGAAATGGAGTATGAGTTTTACAACAAAGTGAGAATCACATTCAATTTCATGAATGAGTGTTTCATTCATGAAATTGAGTGCAAATAAATAGAGAAATATATATTATTGGGCGAAAAATTGGAGATTTTAGGGTAACAGACTATAATCCCCAATTTGGTTATAGTGTTTAAGAACTAAAGTGAAAGTTAGCTTTCAAGGGAAGGGAAGTGAGAGCTCTAGACTGAGAGTCAGTATCCTCCCAGCCTAACCATGAATTTAGAGACTAAACCTAAGATTAGCCAATGATTCTTTATAACACTTGAGGAATGGGAAATAATTAAAATTTCTTCTATTTGACACGATACAAATTCAAACCATTTATCTCTCTCATTTAACCAAAAACTCATTATAGTGGGAAAGATGTTTTCTCATATTTGATAACTTCATCATAGAAACATAGTTTGGTAGTTAAAGTTTAACTTTACCTTAAAGTATTGCTAGTAGTTGATAATTTAGTGCTGATGATGCGTTAAACATTTGCAATTAGTGTAGTAGACTTTCTTTATTATTGTGAATTTTCTAGTTTAAATTATCATTTTGAATTTAAACATTCCTCGTTGGATCGATATTTGGGGCTTAAACAAAAAGTTTTGTATTACTTGATAACGATATGTATACTTGTGTAGAATCTCAATATAAATTGTTTAAATTTCTTATTTATAAATATCGAACCAAGTTTTTGGCATCGCTGCAAAGCGGAGTTACCTTTATTAATTTTACACAACTATCATTTTTGGGATCACTAGACCAAGTTCGAGTCACCCTTTGACTGGAATCATACATAGGTTGCATCTCAGCTCAAGACAACACTTTGAGGAGCGTCGTGGGGACTCAAGGCGATTGTCTTCAACCAACCTAATCAAGGTCTCACCTCTTGGACAAAGGTGTAGCTCAAAATCCTTAAGTTTCCTCTCGATTTTATCAATTATGAAGTGAACTTGTTTTTCATACGTATTTGATCGTATACATAGGCTCATCTCACTTAGATGAAGGTGTAGGAACAAACCCCAAGTTATTTGGTTGAGAATCGAGCGAGATATTAGGTCTATAACACGGATGATTCTCGGGTTAGGACGATTTGGAATGATGAATGGATGCCGTTCATTTCTGTGTGCATCAAACGAATGCATCAGATTGCGTCGAACGAAGACTTGGAACGTGAACAGCGGGATGCATGACCAGTTGACGCATAAAGTGCAACTAGTTAAACAATAACGAGTGGTCTTCGAAGCCGCTGAGGTTTGACGTGGCGGCTGACTTGGATAAGTAAATAAATATGATATTTTGGAATTAAATAAATACATAAACTTTAAAAATTCATATCTTGGTGTTAAAAAATCATAAAAAATAAAATAAAAATACATCTGTGGTCAATGAATAGAGGGAAAGAATGTGGACCAAAAACTAAAAATATTTTCCTTTTATTTATTTATAAATAAATTAGATACTCTAGAGAGTAAATAAATCATAAATAATTATTTAAACTAAATGAAATTTAGAGGGTTTATTTTGGATGACATTAGGAATCTTCTCTAATTTTTTCAAGGTTAGAGAAAATATTTATGATCAAAAGCCCTAATTTTTGAGGTAAATATTATTATTTTAATTTTAAAAATTATAAAAAGCAAAACAAAGGTAAAAAAAAGTGGAATTTTGTTTGGTATGATCACTGCAGTCAAAGGATCATAGGAAAAATAAAAATAATATTTTTAAAATTTTCAAACCATTTTTGTTATTTAAAATTAATAAAAATCATTAAAAATTAAAATATATAAAATAATTCCAATAATTACCAAAATAGGCCACGTTGTAGATAATCATCTTAAGAGGCCTCTGTAAAAATTTGGAGATCATAAAAATTATTTTCAATATAAATATGTATTTTCTAAGTAAATACTAATTTTGGCTTAAAATAATTATAATAAATAAAAGAAAAATCATAAACATAAAAATATGAAAATCATAAAAATATGAAAATTGCTTTAGAGTGTTCCTTTTTGAAAGAGGAACTTATAAAAAATAAAATTGAGATTAAAATAAAAACTATATCCTTAAGCTATTTTCTAATTTTAAAATAAATAAAAGTACCAGAAAAATAATAAAAATAAAAAAAAAACTCCAAATTATCATGAATGTCACCTTAACCACAGAAAATAACTTAAGAAAGTGTTTGTAAATTTCCCATGGTGTAAAAAGTGCTTGTAATAATTAAATGTATTTTTCTTAATTTGTGAGTAAAATAATTATAATAAATAAAATAAAAATAAAAAAAAATACAACATTTATTTATCTAGGTTCTTTGGAATCAAAGAAACTTATGAAAAATATAAAAATAATTTTCTAAAATAAAGTATATTTTCTATTTATTTATTCATTACAATCAATCAAAGATTGTAAAAATTAAAATATAATTAAAAAATTCATAAAGATTATTTCCAAGAGTCCTCTGAACTAAGTGAACCTCCAATAATTTTATTAAGGATGAAAATTTTATCTTACTTGGTTAAATTAATTATCTTTGAAGATCCTTATTTTTGGACTAAAATAATTATTAAAAATTAAATAAAAATCAGAAAAAAATATAAATTCTCTTCTAATGCTCTAATAGACACATGAGTGAGGTAACTACAAAATTTCAAAGTAATTTGAGTTAAACATAAAGAATTATGAAGTTGAGACCCCTAAGGGCAAAAATGATAATTAAGGGATTTTGAGCCTTAACTAAAATTTAGGTTAAATCGAAGAGAGAAACGAGTAACATTGATCATAATTAGTTCCTTGAAATTATTGAAACATAAAGGATTAAGGGATAGAAACCAACTAATTCTATTTTCTATAAAAGGGTAAAAGTGTAATTTTCAAAATTGTTGTGGTTTTGAAGTAAACTAAATTGGATAATTCTAAGGTGAAGGGCTTATGTTAGGTAGACAATAACTCACTAATGAAAATCCATAAATCATTGGCCACATGATGATGCAATCTTTTAACAAGAATTAACCTCACCTCACTCAACTTTTTCCAAAATTGCAAATTAACCCATAAAGACTTAACAACTTGATAGTGAACTAAGTTTGATCCAACATCACTTAATGAGGTTTGAAAATATAGCACAATCAATCATGAACACTGGACAGGCACTACAAGCTCCATTGCAATTGAAGGGGTGCAGATTCCCTAACAACTTGACTTGTCCTTAAGAATGTCCACCCACATAACTCCTAAAGTGAAGCATCAAATGAATATTTGGTTACCTCACTCATGGGTTAATTAAAATTTTAAGATTTACTGAGTACAAGTTAAAACATTACAACTAAATTAAATAGGGTAGATCAATTCAACAAGATAATAAGTCTGAATGAACTCAAGGTGATTTAGAATATTCTAAAAGATGTTCATGGTCAATCCCTGAACACTTTTTTAGTCTTATGAACACTTTTGAAGGACACTCAGGACCATTATTCTTTATTGAAGGAAATCATCCATAAAACCTTTGGGATCCACCAAGATATACGTCGAGATCCATTAATGCACTGATTTCAATGAAATACCCTACATTACTTATCCTACATTTATAATCAAAGCTCAAGGGTTTAAGTCTTGAATAAGGTATTTAAATCCTTATGATTGACTATGAATATTTGGCCACATATGGATCATCAGGCTTGTATAAGTCTGAGGTCTAGGTGGCAAGGGAGATGACGGCATTGCTTATGTGTGCTAAAAGAGGGATACAAAGTGAGATTTTATAATAATACCTCCTACCTCAATGATCCTCTATAAGAAGAGAGGCTAAGATCAATGATACTATTCACCAACTTTTGGTGGGAGATGCCCCTGACACTCCTCAGTTGTTGGTAGTCCTAGCCTGATTAAAGTGATCAGCTTGTAGACCATATTACTTTCCAAAATATTTAACAAAAATCTCTTTTCAACATCATTACTTTTTGTTTGCTTGCCAAAGTAAATTCCAAATGCATGAAAAATTAAAACGTAAAAGTCCATGGGCTAGTTTCTTGGATCGAGGTTAAAGATTGCCCTCCTCGAGTGGTTAGTTTGGTGACTCTCATCAAAGTTGGAATTATAAAGCACACAGTTCAACTATGATCACCAATGCCTTACACTTAGTTCTGATCTTTCATATGTGGATACGGGTTCTATTTAATTTACTTGCATTTTAATATAATTTGCTTTTTATTTCTACCTACTGGACTTTTTTGTTGTTCTCGCTTTATCTCCTTGCAATTTACTTAATTTTCTTGCAACTATATCATGTTTTATGATACTAACCCTAGAGCGGAAACAAAGGTCCAGGTAAGCTTTATTATTTCTTTACTGCATTTTATATTACAACACTTTTACTCATATGCATTTTACCTTACAATGTATAGTTCATATACTTTACTTACAAAAAAAATTAAAAAAATACAGTTTCAAATAAGAGTAAACACACCTTTAAACTCATTGAAACACACTTAATCTACTTCTTTTGAATTTACGAGAATCTATCAGATGAGATAACCTACGGTTGCTGGCGAGAATTTTCCACTCTAAATGAGCTTAACAATTGTCTAGACTAATTAAATTAGAAAGAGAATAGTGATGCTAGGACGATTGTGTTGACCTCAATTTTGAGGTCTTTCTTGCCCCTCTGTTTAGAGCCTAGGATCTAGCCTTAGGAATTCCTTTTTGACCCCCTAGAGGACTAGACTGGGACCTACAATACTTAGAAATTCAAGTCATTTCTTCGCTCCTTAAAGTTTCATATGGACAATTTCAAATCTTCAAAATTTAGTTGAGTCGATTAAAGCTAACATATTGAAGCTCAAGTTGAGTTCTCATAGGGTTTGAAAAACATAGGTGGACCCCATGAATCATGACGTTTGGCTTTCTGTTAAAAGTAATATGTTTGACTATGGTTGTTGTTTAGGTGAGGACCGCCAGAATTTATCGGCTATTTTTTTTGGAACAATTTCTGGCGACTCCACTGATATTTTTTTTCTTCGAAAATAAAATTTAAATTTGATATATAATGCAATTTTGATATAATAAGATCAGATATACCTCATATATTTAATAGTTTAAATAATTTTGCACGATACCACATGTGATCTATCATCTCAAAGAAAGATGAGTGTATCACTAGTTAATAGACTTAAATAATTAAACTTAAAAGTTCAAGACTCTATTTTGGTCTGCAAATTTTATAGCCGACGAATTCCTCTATCTAATATGTAGATTAGACAATGTTTAGATTAATCTAGGTTCTTAATTCCATATATATGCAATCCCCTATAGTTAATTACATGTTAGATAATCGAAGTCACCTAAATAAATTCTCGATTAAAATTGGGGTTTCATTTTCAAGATTTCAATGTTTAGATTTCCATGATTGATTATAGGAAATTCAAATGAAAATAACTCAATGTGGAATAGTTATTTTCAGAACCCAAAAGAGTGAAAAGTATGAGATTTTGAGATACTGAAGAAGCTTAAGTGACATCTCTACCTAACCTATTATTTGGTTTTACATTTTTGAAAGGGAAATTATTTGTTGTTTACCCTTACAAATTATTTAGATATTCATGGTTTACATCTACATTTCATATGTAAATGACCCGAGAAAATAAGAGGATTTACGTAGTACCAAACGACTACCTCAAAATCTAAAACAATTTAGGACTTATATCATACGATATATAATCGTAAGAAGTCCTAAAAGATAGTGTGAGGAATTATGTCGTACTAAAAGAACAACCTCAACGTCCTATGAGGGTATGTTATTTAAATCTATCGAAGTTCAATTGGAGCTCCTCCTTCCACCTTTTCTTGTCGTCTTAGCCACTTCCCGAAAATGAATCGTTACTTGATTGAGCCGCCGTCTCGTTCTAAGAAGAGGAGGGAGAAGAGAGAACATATTTTATTATTTATTTGTTGGGGTTCGAAAATATTATTTGTGGTTTTGATAAATGTTTTATTATGAAATTTTGAAAGGTGTTAAAATGAAAAATTATGTGTTGTAGAGTTCAATCCCGAGCATGCATTCTACACTTACTTCCCTATTATACTATATAAACATGCTAGAAAAGTAGTAACTAAAAGCATAAGTATAGGTGAACGTATAAAGTACAGTGCAGTAAAGATAGAAGAAGAAGCTATGTAACAAATTACTTAGAGAAAATGCAAGGAACATGTAGAAAGGTACAATACATTACAAAATGAATAGAAATATACAATAAAGAAAGTAAAGAAATTAAATAAATAAAGCATACTTGGTTGAATTCTGTTGGTGCTTTAAAACAGATTGTAATTGCATAATATAAATGGATTAGATAAACATTTGCAAATTATATATGAAAGACTTCGATAAACCAATGTAAAGGAAACTAGTTGTAATTTTATCTAAATATCCAAGAATAAGACAAAGCTGTCCAAATGAAAAATGTCCCAAACTATAAAACAAAACTAACTGCAGTTTATTTTTTTTTAAATCAAAATTATAAAGCGACGTGAGATTATTAACAATCCCTCAATTCCAAAATTATGAAGCAATGTAAAGCTAGTTGTGTTATTCCTCAAAACATCCAAACTGTGAAGCAAAAAGAAAGAAAATTAGTTGATGTTTCTAAATAAGAATAAACTAATTATGGCCTTTAAACAATTTAAGGGTACAACTTAAAGCAGGTGCTTAATTAAATACTTAGCCATTTCAAGGCATTGTGAGATAAGAGTATATGTTTGGCATAAAGGGGGCCATTAAACTTAGTTTCAACAAACGAAAAGTGACTCTAGCAAAAAACAAATCCAACAATAGATAATATACTCAACTGTACACTCCATGAATGGGAGAAAATTGAAAGTATAAATAAAGAAAGAATGTTAGATATATGTTTCAAATGAATTTAACAAGTGTACAACTAGATTCCATTTCATGAATGGGAGAATGTGTGATGAAGCTTAAAATAAACCATATCGAATCACTCTAATCAAAATTGTGTATCAAATTTATGAACATTTCATCGACCAGCTAGTGAAACTAATAATAATAATAAAGAAAAAGAAAATCCATATCAATCTAGATAAAAAGAGGTATAAGCCAACCAAATATATATTCTTTTGAAAGATTTCTATACATCTCATCTAATTATCTGTCGACTAACATCCAAAATTTGGAATACATAAGCATACCCTCTGCTTAAAATTATAGGAAATAATTCTAATGTTTCTTCTCATATGAGGTGAAAACCAAATTTGAAGGCTATGTAAATAAGCGTAAGAGTTTAAACATGAACCATATGAATGCATAATAATTGTATGTGATTTTTATATAGTAGAGGAGTTACTTGAAAAGTAAAGAAAAAAGAAAAAAGATGTAGGGAGAAACTTGCGGAGATGCCTAATTAAAAATTGGCTTCACTTGAATCAACTTAAGGAAAAAGACTTAGACACATTTTTTAATTTTTTTATTTGAGTATTAGCTTAATGATTAATAAAGTTTTATGAAGTTCTTTTTCATATAAATTTTCTAAGTGACTTTAATATGACAAATTGTAATTTTTCTTGAAAGAAATAGATGATCAGAATCTTAGACTTAATTACTGAATATCCTAGCACCTTTAGTATTAACTGGAGTTGTTTTGAATTTTTCTTAAGTTATATCCTTATGTTTTAAGAACTTAAATATGGAAGTATAGAAGTAAAATTATTTACCATAAGTCATGTTTCTATGTAGTAGAGGAGTTACTTTAGGACAAATAACATGTAAGTTTGGGGAATTTTGGTACACCAAAAATATATGCATTTTTAGACCCATATTTTATACTTATTTTTGGTGATATTGCACCTTAACGGAAGATATTTTTATGTTTTCTTGCAGTTTGTTGATTTTTAGGACTTAAAGCAAAACAAATGAAATTTGGAGAAATGACTTTTTTGAAGAAGTACTCAGCGCCGACCGCGCCAAAGGCAGCGCCGACAATGCAAAGGCTGTGCCGACAGCCTTTGCCGCAGAACAACAAAACAATTAAAATTTTTACTCAGCGTCAGACTAGCGTCGATGGTGTTAAATGTGGTTCAACCCTCGTTTCTAGAAGGTTCGATGTATTTGGATGATTTTTTAAGAGTTTTTGGAGGCACCTCTTGGAGAACTGACCTTGGGCTTTATTTGGGGCCGAAATTCATTTGGGGCTGAAATTTGTCAGGAAAGGGACCCCTTGTCACTTCAAATTGTTCCACCACGCTCCATTTTTTGTCATTCTTCATAATCCATATTCATTCCACCACTACATTGGAGCCCATTAGTGATTTTTATTTTATATTTTAGAGTTTGTGTGGTGATATTTAATGTGAAACTTTCTGTAAGAGTGTTGGAGAAGGAGAAAAGTGAGAGATATCTTCTTCCTGCATTTCTAAGGAAAGGCTACAAGGGATTCGCTTTGAGCAAGAGTTTCAGATAAGTTTTATTTGTTTATTAGTGTTATATGAACTTTCTTTTATATATAAAATTTATGTTTTGTTGTGTCTTTCTCATGAAATCTGAGTAGCTCCCTCTATCTTTCTCCCTACTTTGAGATATGGTGAAATGAAGAGATAATATGATGTGTAAATATTAAAATATAAAATAAATTGTGATGATTTTTCAACTTTGAACTTAATTTACATTTCGATCTGGTCAATTGAATTGTTAAAATATGTTGTGAAACATATGATCAAGGAAATGAAGTATGAGTTCTACAACAGAGTGAAGATCACATTTGATTTCATGGAGGAGAAATTCATTCATGGAATTAAGTGCAAATAAATAGGGAAATATTCTTTGTTGGGTGTAGAATTAGAGAATCTTTAGGGTGACAGACTAAAATCTCCAATTCAGTCTTAGTGTTTAAAAACTAAAGCAAGAGTTAGCCTTCAGGTGAAGGGAAGTGGGAGCCGACATCCTCCTAGCCTAGCCACAGATTTAGGGACTAAAACTAGGATTAGCCAATGATTTTATATGCACTATATCAGGGTAGAGAATTATAATTGCTCCTATTTGGCACAATACATATTTTAAACATTTATCTCATCTCATTTCACCAGAACCTCATTGTAGTGAGAATGATGTTTTTTCACATAAGAAATCTTTATTACATAAACATAGTTAGGAGATTATTATTTACTTTTTTAAACTTTGCATTTCTGTTTTGCTAATAGTTAAGTACTTTAGTTTTGATAATATCTCAACATTCAAAATTAGTGACAGTGATTTCGTTTGATTTTCTGTTTGATTTTCTAGTGATTTCGTTTGATTTTCTGTAAATTTCATAGTAAAACTTATCATTGACAATTAATACCTTCCCTGTGGGATAGATATTTGGGGCTTAAATAAAAAGTCTTTTATCACTTGATAACGATAAGTATACTTCCGTAGAATCTCATTATTAATTGCCTATAATTATATATATTTTACACAACTTACTTTTCATACAAGGATCAAGTTTTTTTGCACTGTAGTAATGTTAACTTCATAAATCCTTACATATAAAAAATCGGGATTAGTACTCTAGGATAGTCAATAGGAAATTCTTATGGCTAAATATTAGGCTTATAAAGAAGAGAATTAGACCTCATAAAAAATGATGTCAACATAGTGTTGTTGGGGTAATTTCATGGTGTTATTGTCGTGTTAGTGGGGTGGTTTTATGGTGTTATTGGAGAATTGTCGCAGTTCTATTATAGAGGTTTCGCAGTGGCGTTGTTGCCATAATTTTGCAGTGTTATATGGTGTTATTGGGGTGATTTAGCGGTGTTATTGGAGGGAACCAGCGATGTCATTGACACGTTTTTTTAGGCGGTGTTCTTCACGTTTTTTATGGTATTATTGATGTGTTATTTCATTGTTATTTGTATGGTTTTACAGTGTTTTTGGGGAGTTGTCACATTGTTATTAGCATGGTTTTGTGGCGGCGTTGATGACATAATTTCACGTTATTGTTATTTCAGTGTTATTGGCATGATTTTGTAGTGTTATTGGGAGCTAAAGTTGTTATATTACATTAGTTGTTAGTCTAGCCATAAATGTAAATATTTCACAATAAAACATATCACAATTAAACATATTTGGGAGCTATATAAAGACATCAAGTTCAATAATAAACCAAATTAACATCAAAACTCGTATGGACTAACCATAAGGCCTTTTTTAATTGGATAAATGGCCAAATACGTGTTTGAAGATTAATAAACCAAAAAATGAATTTGTATTTCAGATTACTGTAAATAACATAAATTAAGAGTAGATCAAACCTGAAGCACACGTATTAAATGAACTCATTAATAATAAACTTAGAACTCACTAATTGAATCCATCAACAGGATAGTATATGTTTCCGAGGGTTGTGAAGTAATGCTTTTCTGCTATTTTAAAGTAATTATAAATGAACAATTAGGAATGTATTTTAGTTAAGAAACGGTCTAATGGTATTGAATTTTAGTTATATACCTCATTGAGACAATCCGATATCGTAAACAAATTTGCCTCTCATGGGATAACTGGTTCTTGGCTTGATGAAGCATCTTTATCCTTTTATGTATACCATAGTTCAAGTTAAAAAAAAGTAATGTTACATCGAGTAAAGTCGTTTTTGAATGTAGAAATATATACTTTAGTCTCTTATTTTTTTCCTAAAACCCTTTTAACCCAAAATTAGATTAAGAATTAGATATTCTTTCTGATCGCATCTTCGTTGGGCCATTCAAATTGTATTCTCTATTTAACGTTTATTTCTTTTTTGGTTTTTGCTTTGATTGAGGTGCTTTCCCACTTAATATGTCTTGAATATCTACTGATAATTTTTTTTTCAATAATTCCAGCATACATTGCTCAGCCAGTTCATTTTCTTGCTCTTTAATACTAATTTGATATATAAACTTTTGAACGTGTGAGCGAAAAAAAAGACCACTTGAAGAGTCATTCAGCATTTGGGACTCCTTTAGATGTTTATATCCATAAGTGTTATAGATGTCCCTTTTTGTTTGAACAGGTCATCACAATAATAAATATTTAACAGGAATTTTATTATATTTTTCAAGTTAAGAACTCGTAGAGAGTAAGCACATAATAACCATATCATTTCAAATTTTTTATAGTTGCACGTGATCCCAAAATTAATCTTGTCAAATTTAACAATCTAAAGTTTGTTTGTCTCCTGATTATCTAATTTCCTTAAGTAAAATTTTGAATCACTCGCTATAGATAATTCCACAGCAAGACTATAACCTATGTAATAACTTTTCCTCAAACATTAAGTATAGCTTCCTCGTATAAAATGAAACAAACTGCCTCAACATCGGTTTGTTTTTAACCATGGGCGCAATTACAGACTGAGCACATTTGAAATCTTTGTCCTTCTCATTTCATCTTCATGATTTCATAACATTTTCAAGATCAACAAAAAAATCGATAAAAGAGCTTGTTGGCTTGGAAACATCATGACAGATATTATTTGTTGACTCACTTCTTTGAGTTAATAAGATTCTCATTCCAAATATTTCTTTATTGATGGTTATTGACCACTTATGTCTGATATTATACAAATCAACTAACTAAACGTCGCAGTGAAGGTTTCCTTTCTAAATTAGTACAGACCAAATTTCTTCAAACTTCTCCTCCAAATCACACTTGCTCATGCATTTATAAAAAAAAGGGCGTTCACACTCTTGCTACCCATACCACAATGCACATTCGAAAGAAATTTCTTGTAGATATGACATTGACATAATCTATGTCGCGTATGCGAGAGACAATCTTCAATAGCATTTGTCATTGCTTGATCCTGATTCGTAGAAATTGCTAATTGAAGCCTGTCATTCATTATACGAACAAATGTTTTGAATAACAACTTGAAAGAATCAATCGTCTTGTCGGACAAAAAACCAACTTCAAAGAGAACATTTTGTCAATGGTGGTTAACCCCATTAAAAAGAGCACAACATAAATTATACTTATTCAGCCTGTAGCTTATCTAAAAAATTATGACATCCCTAAAATAATCATAATCAAGTCTAGACATCTCATCGCTCCAAAAAACCCATCAGTCTACCACACTCATTAGTATGGAAGTCCCACACAAACATATTATCCTCACTTTGCGTCTCCATGAGCAATTGTAATAGAAAATTAGCATCACCTTGTTCAATTTTATCTCTTCAATCTCTTTGAATAAAATTTAAGGCACCTCTCTTCGTACATTCCAGGTTTTCTACCCCAACTTTTGTAGCAAGGAAATTAATTGCATTCTTTGTCCTAATACTTGATTTTATTGTCGATCTCAGCAAGGAAATTAATTGCATTTGTCATAATACCTGATTTTGTTATCGATCTCAGCACATCTGTATTGATCTCGCTTATTTTTTTACTAAAATGCAAAAGATATTTATCATTAGGTTCCTCTAATGGGTGGTTGCAACTTTCTGTAAATTTCTTAATTGTTCAGTTGGTTTCAAATCAACAACATATCAAACCATGGTTGGACAACCAATTATTTTTGTCCGCTTTTTTGAACTTCACCGTGTTCGTGAGCTTCTACTCTTTCCTGTGACCAGTTTTTCCACATATAATGTCTTTTGTCTTATTTTCTTGAAGTTTGACAAAAAACTGTAATGATTCTTTCAAATAGTGAATCTAATATGATGAGCATAAGCACAATAATGTTCATATACTTCTTGCTTATTGTGGACAATAGTGTGTACAAAACCGTCTGCAATTGAATCATTGCAAGCATTTTAAAGCTCACAGAATTGCAAATTTGCATAATATTTTAAACATGGTTAGACATAGAAATAATATCAGCTGAATACTATAATCTCAATAAAACAAAATATTCTAGCAATACCTTCATAATCCTATAATAATACAAAAATACCACAAGAAGACTACTAAAATAATACAAAAATAACATCACAATAACATCAAAATAAGACAAGAATAACATCAGAATAACACCAACACAACACATCATGAACACCCAAATAACACCGTAGAACACCACAGTAGCACCACAATAATGACTTTACGATAATGACAACATTTCGTGCACAACTAAACTCACTTCTATTTCAAACTCCTTGCCAATATTTTTTAAATTCATCATCAATATTTCTCAATCGAGAGGACGCTCATCGCAATTTTTTGAAACCCTAGCTTCTAAATGAAAAACATGACAAACTAAAGCTAGAACATGACAAAACACGCTTTTTCAAAGAAGTGGGCTGGTTCGGGCCATCACATATTAAAAAAAAACACATTTTCATTTTTTTTATGGATGAGAATGGGATTTACAGGTGGTGAGATTTTATTGAGATCCGACACAACTTTATGTCCGGAGTCGGGCCTCTAACTTTTCTTACTCAACAAGTAGGCTAGCGAAGCGAGGTTTAAGCGCACTCAGTTCCGCTAGGGTTTTACCAGACGAATCCGCCGCTTGTCTTGTCTTTCAACCGGAAGTCTCAACCCCAATGGCAGCTGGCGGCGGTCAGGCGGCCTTCTCCTTCCTCACAAACATAGCGCGCACGGCTGTAGGGTTTGGTGTTAGCGCCTCCTTGCTCTCTGCCTCCCTCTACACCGTCGACGGTGGGCAGCGCGCCGTCTTGTTCGATCGCTTTCGCGGCGTCCTCGATGATACCGTCGGCGAAGGAACCCACTTCCTCATCCCCTGGCTCCAAAAGCCCTACATATTCGACATTCGCACCCGCCCTCACACCTTCACATCCAACTCCGGTACCAAAGATCTACAGATGGTGAACCTCACCCTTCGCCTCCTCTCCCGCCCCGACGTCCCGATGCTCCCCACCATCTTCAAATCCCTCGGCACCGAGTACGACGAGAAAGTCCTTCCATCAATCGGTAACGAGGTCCTCAAGGCTGTTGTTGCCCAGTTCAACGCCGATCAGCTCCTAACGGAGCGTCCTCATGTCTCCGCTCTTGTGCGCGACGCACTTATTAGACGTGCTCGGGATTTCAATATCGTTCTTGATGACGTTGCGATCACGCACCTCTCTTATGGTTCGGAGTTTTCTATTGCTGTGGAGAAGAAGCAGGTCGCTCAGCAGGAGGCTGAGAGATCTAAATTTCTTGTGGCACGCGCTGAGCAGGAGCGGCGTGCTGCTGTTATACGTGCCGAGGGGGAGAGCGAGGCTGCTAAGCTGATCTCTGATGCTACTGCCGCTGTTGGTACCGGAATTCTTGAGCTTAGGAGGATCGAGGCTGCGAGGGAGATTGCGTCCACTCTGTCCAAGTCGCCTAATGTTGTTTACTTACCTGGTGGGAACAACATGCTGCTCGGGCTGAATTCTACAGGCTTGGGACAGGGGCGGTGATGGATTTGATGAGATAATGGTGGGAACTTCTTTGATTCTCAAATCTTTCATCATCTTTTTTGCTGAATTTAGTTTTTTTCTTATTGCGGTGCTTTATTTCTGTGATAATAACTCTTTATGAGCTTTTAAAGGCTGTTAGAAATTTATCAGGTTGCATGCATTCTGTGTAAAATGAACAATATGTTTCCATTGACACAGTTTTGATTCAAATTGCTATTACTTGTTGGAGATCCCCCATGTTTTTATGTGGATTTTTCAGATATATTTCGTGTATTTCTTTGTGATTACATTTCTTCTCTCATGATGTCTCATTGAGGGTGACCACTTACAGTCTTCTCTCAAAAGAGTTTCTAAATTGTGCTGTGTTCAATCTATTGCCATTTATTAGTTTGCTCTAGGGTATATACAATAACAACAACAAAAACAACAAAGCCTTAATCCCACTACGTGGGGTCGGCTACATGAATCCTTTTTCTCCATTGCATCCTATTTAGTGTCATATTTTCATTTAGTTCTAGTAAATGAATATCTAGTAAATTAAGATCATTTTGAATACAATAAGCCCAAGTATTCCTAGGTACTCTGCCTTTCTTAACACAAGTCGAATTTAAAACATCTACTCTCCTAATCGGATCATCAGATGGTCGACGTTTATTGTGACCAAACCATCTAAGACGACTTTCTCTAATTTTGTCCGTCACAGGAGCTACACCAACCCTATCACGAATATATTCATTTTGCATTTTGTTACTAAGTGTAAAGCCACTCATCCACCTAATCATTCTCATCTCGGCAACACCTAACTTATTATTATGCTTCTCTTTTAAAGGCCAACATTCAGCGCCATAGAGCATTGCAGGTCTCATCACCGTCTTATAAAATTTTCCTTTCAGTCTAAGCGGTACTTTTCTATCACACAAAAGTCCTGAAGCATTCCTCCACTTCAACCAACCAACTTGAATTCTACTATTAACGTCCCCATCTATATCACCATCGCTTTGAACAACGGACCCAAGATATCTAAATTGTTCACACCTTTTAATAATTTGATCACCCAAAGTCACACTTCTGTCACTAGAGCTATTACTACTAAAATTACATTCCATGTATTCAGTTTTAGTTCTACTTAAACGAAGGCCTTTAGACACCAATGTAGACCTCCATAATTCAAGTGTTTCCTGGGCTTTTTCTCTCGTTTTAGCCACGAGAAGAATATCATCAGCAAAAAGCATACACCAACGTACATCCTCTTGTAGATGTCCAGTAAGACCATCCATAACTAAAGCAAAAAGATATGGACTTAAAGCCGATCCCTGATGTAATCCAGCAGAAATAGGAAAGTATTTTGTCAATCCTCCTT
>NW_018165002.1:216465-234511 GCF_001263595.1 Phalaenopsis equestris | reverse complement strand
TCGTAAGCTTTTTCTAAATCAATAAAAATCAAATGTAGATTCTCCTTATTATCTCTGAACTTCTCCATCAAACCTCTCAATAAATGTATAGCTTCCATAGTAGACCTGCCAGGCATAAATCCAAATTGATTATGAGAAATCTTTGTAATACGTCTTAACCTATGTTCAATTACCCTCTCCCATAATTTTAAAGTATGACACATCAACTTAATTCCTCTATAATTTGCACACTCTTGTGCATCCCCTTTATTCTTAAAAATGGGGATCAAAATACTCTTCCTCCACTCCTCAGGCATCTTTTTAGTTTTTAAAATAATATTAAAGAGTTTAGTAAGCCAAGAAACTCCCAAATCTCCCAAATATTTCCACACTTCAATTGGGATATCATCAGGTCCTACAGACTTTCCATCCTTAATTTTCTTTAAAGCCTCTTCAACTTTTTTTTGCTAATGCGACGGAAAAAATGAAATGTTTTATTATTATTCACGATATTAAGATCACTAAGGTTGATCGTATTTTCAGAAACTTCATTAAAAAGTTTATCAAAGTAACTCACCCACCTATGTTGAATATCTTTTTTTAATTTTCTCCAGTTCTCTAAGCTTTTACTTTTAAACCAATTTTTGTAACATAACTTCTTATGTTTTATCTTTTCTTGCACATTATTATTCCACCACCAACTATTTTTATTTGTAAATATTTTTCCCTTTGATTCTCCAAGAACATCTTTTGCTACATGTTTAATAGCGTTTGTTACTTTATCCCACATCACATTTGCTTCTTCATGAATATCCCAAATTTTGAAATCTTGAATTTTACTCATAAAATTAATTTTATTTGTATCTTTTAAGTTTCTCCATCTAATTCTGCAATGATGAGTCCTAGTATTTTTTATTTTACAACTCTTAATCTTAAAATCTAAAACTAATAAACGATGTTGGGTATTTAAATTTTCACTTGGAATGACTTTACAATCTTTACAATCACGACGATCTCTTCTTCTCATAAGAAAATAATCAATTTGTGTTTTATTAGATCCACTCTTATAAGTAATAAGATGTTCATCCCTTTTCTTGAATAAAGTATTAGTAATAACAAAATCAAACGCTAAAACAAAATCTAAAATAGCTCTACATTCTTCATTAGTTACTCCAAAACTGTAGCCATCATGAATATTTCTAAAATCTTCTACCACTCTACCGACATGTCCATTTAAATCTTCTAAGTCATTCCAAAATTTATCTTTAGACCCTGTATCTAAATCTACTTGAGGAGCATAAGCACTTATAATATTAAAAAAATTAGTATCAATGATAATCTTAAGGGCTATAATTCTATCACCAACTCTATTAATTTTTACAACATTATATTTCAAACTCTTATCTATAATTATACCTACACCATTTCTAGTGTGACTCTTATCAGAATACCAAAGTTTAAAACTTAAATTATCAATCTCTTTAGACTTTTCTCCAACCCACTTAGTTTCTTGAATACATAATATATTAATTTTTCTATGAATCATAATATCAATTAATTCCATTAATTTACCATTGAGAGTGCCTATATTCCAAGATCCTATCCTAATATTAGTTTCATTAGTTTCATGGACTAACTTCTTCACCCGCATTTGCCCGTAATGTAGGAACCCTTGCTTATTTAACACTACACCCGGGCGCCGGTGTAGCGGCCCTTCCACACTTTTCACTGTATTCAGGCTATACAGCGCGTCGCTTCCAGGGGACGCCCTAGCACTTACACAATGATCAAAAGGATTCATATCATGATTTTTTTCGACAAGTTTTACGCTGGTTCTCGACTACCTAACGCAACCCGGGCTTGGGACCGGCAACGGCAGTGTTTGCTCTAGGGTATAGATAGCAAAAATTTTGCAAGCCAACTCTTAGATCTTCGTCAGAAGTAGCTTTTTGTTCTTTTTTTAGGCAATTACATACATACCACCCAATTCTTATGTATTTACATATCTAACTCCTAAACTTTGCCTTTTTACATTTATACTGCTCAAAGTTATCATATCACATAAAAAAATGCACCATTTTAATTTTTAAAATTCAATACACCTTTCTTTGCATAGGTGGCATATAAGTAAAAATTAAATTTTAATTGTTAGATATGTAAATACATTGGAATTGTGTGCTGTATATGTAAATCTTCCTTTTTTTAATTGTTTGAAGCGAAATCTGCAACTCTATTTCTTCCACAGGGTTTATAGCATTCAATATTCTGCTGTGAATGATTTTTTGTTTTTTCTTGATAATACAGGTCTGGAACTACTTACTCTCTTGCACATTTTTCACAGGATTATAGACAAGTTTTTTAATTTGACTAATGTTTTTGCTCTTAACTTGTGAAATAGAGCAAAGAAATTAAGAAAATAATTCCGGAACCTTATATTAGCGTTATGATCTCAAAGTGTTTACTTGAGGATGTTTTAGTAAGTGCTCTTATTCCAATTAAGTTTAGTCCAATATTTATATTTTTGTATTGTTTATTAAATGAGAATTTGGAACATCAATACTCAAAAGTATGTGTGCTTTTATGCATTGTTGTCTATTTATAGTTCTGTGCAACTCCAGCCTTAACAAAGGTAAGTTCTTAGGGAAAATGAGGCAATCACACTACAACAAAAAAGCCTTAATCTCACTAAGAGGGGTCGGCTACATGAATCATGTTTCTTCATTGCGTCCTAGTTAGTGTCATATTTTCATTTAGTTCTAATAAATTAAGATCATTTTTTATACAATAAGCCCAAGTCTTCCTAGGTCTACCTCTGCCTTTCTTAACATAAGTCAAATCTAAAACATTTACTCTCCTAATCGGATCATCAGATGGTCGACGCTTAATATGAATGAACCATCAAAGACGACTTTCTCTAATTTTGTTTGTCACAGGAGCTACACCAACCCTATCACAGATATATTCATTTTGCATTGTCTCTAAGTGTAAAGCCACTCATCCACCTAATCATTCTCATCTCGACAACACTTAGTATTATGCTTCTCTTTTAAAGGCCAACATTCAGCGCCATAGAGCATTGCAGGTCTCACCACTGACTTATAAAATTTTTCTTTCAGTTTAAGCGGTACTTTTCTATCACACAAAAGGCCGGAAGTATTCCTCCACTTCAACCAAACAACTTGAATTCTACTATTAACATCCCCATCTATATCACCATTGCTTTGAACAACAGACCCGAGATATTTAAATCATCCACACCTTTTAATAATTTGATCACCCAGTTACACTTTTGTCACTAGAGCTACTACTACTAAAATTACATTTCATGTATTCAGTTTTAGTTCTATTCAAATGAAGGCCTTTAGACTCCAATGTAGACCCCATAATTCAAGTTTTTCTTGGGTTTTTTCTCTTCTCTTATCCACGAGAAGGATATCGTCAACAAAAAGCATACATCGAGGTACATCCTCCTGTAAATGTCCAGTAAGACCATCCATAACTAAAGCAAAAATATATAAGCTTAAAGCCGATCCTTGATGTATGGTTCGTTTAGGGCAGCTTGTGTTTATCTAGATAAGTCGTTTATCTGGAAACGCGGACCGCAGGGTTCAACCCGCAGTCCGAGACTAATATAAAAAATCAACTGGGTTTTCGGATAAGATGCTCAAACGCAGTTTCCAAACGGTGAGATGACGTTTTCAAAACGCCGCCGCAGAGGATAAGCTGCCCCAAACGGAGCCGTAATCAAACAGAAATAGGAAAATAATTGGTCAATCCTCCTTCCGTTCCGTTCGAACACAAGTAACAGTAACAGCTTTAGTATACATATCTTTAATGACTTGAATATAAGTCATATCAACACCTTTTTTCTCAAGAACTCTCCAAAGGATATCTCTTGGCACCTTTTCATAAGCTTTTTCTAAATCAATAAAATTAAATGTAGATTCTCCTTATTATCTCTGAACTTCTCCGTCAAACTTCTCAATAAATGTATAGCTTTCGTAGTAGACCTGTCCGACATAAATCCAAATTGATTATAAGAAATCTTTGTAATACGTCTTAACCTATGTTCAATTACCCTCTCCCATAATTTTAAAGTATGACACATCAACTTAATTCCTCAATAATTTGCACACTTTTGTGCATCCTCTTTATTCTTAAAACCTTTATTCTTAAAAAGGGGACCAAAATACTTTTCCTCCACTCCTCCTACATCTTTTTAGTTTTTAAACTAATATTAAAGAGTTTAGTAAGCCAAGAAACTCTCAAATCTTTTAAACATTTCCATACTTTAATTGGGATTTTATCAGGTCCTATAGACTTTCCACCATTAGTTTTCTTTAAAGTCTAATCATCATCTTTTTTATTAATGCGACGGTAAAAATGAAATGTTTTATTATTATTAAGGATATTAAGTTCACTAAGGTCAATCATATTTTCATAAACTTCATTAAAAATTTTATCAAAATAACTCATCCACCTATGTTGAATATCTTTTTCTAAGAAAATACTTTTTTATTTTCATCTTTACTAAGAAAATACTTTTTTATTTTCATCTTTAATACACTTTACTTAAGTTAAATCTTTACTTTTCTTTTCTCTTTGTTTGACTAGTTTGTTCATATATTTTTCACCCTCCTTAGTATATAATCTGTTATAAAGGTCATTGAAAGCATAATTTTTAGCGTTGCATATTGTTCTTTTAGACTCCCAGCGGGTCGTTTGATATTTTTCTCAGTTTTCTAAGCTTTTATATTTAACCCAATTTTTATAACATAACTTCTTATATTTTATCTTTTCTTGCACATTATTATTTCACCACCAACTATTTTTATTTAAATAATTTTTTTCTTTTAATTCTCCAAATATATATTTTCCTACTTGTTTAATAGTGTTTGTTACTTTATCCCACATAGCATTTGTTTCATCATGTACATCCCAAATTTTGAAAACTTGAATTTTACTCATAAAAATAATTTTATTTGTGTTTTTTAGGTTCTCCCATCTAATTCTACGATGATGAGTCCTAGTATTTGAGTAATTCTACGATGATGAGTCCTAGTATTCTTTATTTTACAATTCTTCATTTTAAAATCTAGAATTAATAAACGATGTTGGGTGCTACAATCTCGACGATCTCTTATTCTCATAAGAAAAGAATCTATTTATGTTTTATTGGATTCATTCTTATAAGTAATAAGATGCTCATTTCTTTTCTTGAATATAATATTAGTAATAACAAAATCATACGCTAAAGCAAAATCTAAAATAGATCTATCTTCTTCATTAGTCACTCCAAAACCGTAGTCACCATGAGTATTTCTGAAGTTATTATTTCTAAAATCTTCTACCTCTCTATCTACGTGTTCATTTAAATCTCCTCTGATAAAAATTCTTTCTTCAAGAGATATCATTTGTATTAAGTCTTCTAAGTCATTCCAGAATTTATCTTTATATTCTATATCTAAACCTACATGAGAAGCATAAGCACTTATAATATTAAAAATCTTAGTATTCTTAGTATCAATGAAATTTTAAGGGCTATAATTCTATCTCCAACTCTATTAATTTTACAACATTATCTTTCAAATTCTTATATATAATTACACCTATATCATTTCTAGTGTGACTCTTACCAGAATACCAAAGTTTAAAACCCATCAATTTTATCAATCTTCTTAGTTTTTTCTCCAACCCATTTAGTTTCTTGAATACATAAGATATTAATCTTTCTATGAATCATAATATCAACTAATTCCATTAATTTACCATTGAGAGTACATATATTTCAAGATCCTATCCTAATATTAATTTTATTAGTTTTATAGCCTAACTTTTTACCCGCATCTGTCCTTAATTTGAGAACTTTTGCTTATTTGACATTATACCCCGGTGCCAGTGTAGCGGCCCTTGCACATTTTTCTATGTATTCAGGCTATACAACTTTTCACTTCTAAGAGGCGCCCTAATATTGACACAAAGATCAAAATAATTCATGTCATGATTTATTTTGACAAGTTTTACGCTGGCTGTCAACTGCCTAACACAGCCCTTCACTTTTCACATCCGGGCTTAGGACCGGCAATGACAGTGTTACGATCACACTAGTTTAGATAATCTGAGAATGACTTGCCTGGATGTCTTAACACCATGGATAATGTTTATCAATTTAAAGATGTTTATATGAGGCATCACTTCAAGTTTTGAGATTAATAAAACTTTCTATATTAAGGTTGCACTAAGTTTTGCTTGAGAATGGTACTATACTCCATTGCTGCGTTTGTAATGGTTGTTGAGCAGGTGGATTGATAATTTGATATTAATCGATTGGGAAATTTACATACATAACACACAACTCTTTTGTCTTTACATATCTAACACTGAAAGTTAAATTTTTACACTCGCAGCCACCTTGGTGTCATAAATTTATGCATGTAAAGGCGTATTTCACTTTTCCAAAAGGTAGTTAATGATGATATTTTTGATTTTATGTTGAAGATTTGAGTGGTATGCTTGTAAATATGATTGTTTAGGTGTTAGATATGTAAATACATAAGAATTGTGTGCTGTTTATGTAGATGCCCCTAGAAGATACCCTTAACTTTACAGTTTGTATAATAAAAGATGTTAAGTTTTGTGAAATATAGGAAATGATGCTTTATAGCTTTTGATGCATGGATGTTTTGGAATTTGACATTTTGGGTAGCATATGTTCATTAGATTGGGATTGAACTCTACTTTGAATTATGATCCTATCCTCAATAATGCCTTCCCCTTGCCTAAGGACTATGTTATATTTATATAAATTTAATTACGGGGCAATAATTAAGTTGTTCATGCACAAGTTGAGCTTGGAAAAATATGAATTCTAGATGGATATAGCAAAATAAGTTTGAATTAATTATAAAATGATTAGATGAGAAAGCCTATAAAAATATAATCTATTGAAAATGTATTTGTTGATATTAGAAATTGGGTGATTTGGGAATTCTGAACATAGATGTATTTTTTGGGTGATTTGAGAATACTTAAGATAGTTTGAGTTTGATAGATGTACTAATACGATGGGTACATAACTTTTATGAGTAATTTTAAGGAAAATAGATAGACCATATCATACACGAATAAAAATCATACAAAAATTTAGGGGCCCTTTTAATGTAAAACAAAGTATTTACATCAAATTTCTGCGCTTTGGGATCAGTTTGAATTTAGTTTTTTCTTTAGGTTTCGTTCGGGGTGGCGGTGGCACCTCACCGCAGTGTTTTTTATTTGGCAAAATAGCATTTTGCTCGTTCTTTCAAAAAATTGCAGTTGAAAGATGTGTTTTGCCATCAGATCTAGCTAAGTGTGGTGACTGCTAGAAAGCTGCGGTTTGATTTTCTTTAAAAATAGTTATAATAGTCATTGTAGTTTTTTAAACAGCAACTTCTTTTGTAGCAACTTCACTGCTACATCTTCATGTAGCTGCAGCTGCCCCGTACAGACCTTTAGTTTCATTCATATTTCGAAATGAAGTAAAAGTTTTATGCATCCAAATTGGCTGCATTTATTTTTACTTGTGTTTACGTCACATTATATCTGTTTTCATATACATTTAAGTTATGTACTCAAATTGCATTGTTTAAAAGATAAAACCTCCGACATACATATTGAAAAATCTAGACATCTTAGAGCATCCTTCTTTAACTACAAAGTTTATGGGAGACAGATTGTGTCTGCGTTTAATTTGCAAAGAAAAGAAAGAGCATTGCAGGTACAGAGGTATTGCTTGTCACAAAATACAATTCTGCGCATTTTACCTGCAGTTCTTCTCTTTACTGGATTCTCTGTTTCCTTGCTGGTTCTGATCTTTCATCTTCTTTCTCAGTAATTGTCTGTAGTTTTGATTTTAAAAGTTTTGTTTTACTGTTAGGAATTCCAGTTAAGCAGACTGTAAACCTCAGTGATTATTGCTACTTTTACTAACTTTTTTAAAGCCAAATACACCTTTGTTTATAACAACAGTGCTACAAATTTAAATATCAAACTTTAGGTATTAGATATGTAAGTACATAAGGATTATGTGGGATGTATTTATATTTCCCTATAAAAAAAAGAGAGCTATGGATGTTAGTAATAGAAGGCTGGGAATGTTCTTTGACAAATGCAAAATGTAGTAGATATGCAATTTTCAATTATATAGGGACAAATTTATAAATATGCAATAACAGTATATTATTGCTAAAGCAAGCCTTAATTAGGAAAAAAAACATTACGTTCGAACGTCCGGATGCTCAGTCGTAGGCCTCCACAACACCAACCGATGAGGTATATTGCGAAGTAGTGGTTGGTGGTTGGCCGTCCGGACGCAATATTTGTTCCTTCATTGGGGGGTCAAGCTTGCTTGGGACATAGCATTCTGCGTAGGATTTAGAGGAGGGTGAGCGGACATACGTACAAGATAAAATCACTTTACTTTCAGATTTTAGGGTTGGCTTTGCAGTTATAGAATAATTAAGACGACAACAACAACAACAAAACTTGTATACCACTAAGTGGGATTGGCTATATGAATCATTTTTCTCCATTGCGTCCAATTTAGTGTCATATTTTCATTTAATTCTAATAAATTAAAATCATTTCTTGTACAATATGCCCAAGCCTTCTTTAGGTTTACCTCTGCCTTTTTTAACATAAGTCGAATCTAAAACATCTACTCTCCTAAATGGATCATCTGGTGGTCGACGGTTAATGTGACCAAACCATCTAAAATGAATCTCTAATTTTGTCTGTCACTGGAGCTACACCAGCCCTATCACGAGTATATTCATTTCGCAATTTTTCTCTAAGAGTAAAATCACTCATCCACCCAATCATTCGCATCTCGGCAGCACTTAACTTAGTTATATGCTTCTCTTTTAAAGGCCAACATTCAACGCCATAGCACATTGCAGGTCTCACCACCATCTTATAAAAATTTCCTTTTAGTCTAAGGAGTACTTTTCTTTCACGCTACAGGCCCAAAGCATTCCTCCACTTCAACCAAACAACATGAATTCTACTAATAACATCCCCATCTGACCCGAGATATCTAAAGGGTTCTCACCTTTTAATAATTCGATCACCCATAGTTACAATTCTGTCACTGGAGCTACTACTGCTACTAAAATTACATTCCATGCATTCAGTTTTAGTTCTACTCAAACGAAGGTCTTTATACTTCAATGTAGACCTCTATAATTCAAGTTGTACAAGGTACATCCTCCTGAAGTTGTATGTATTAAAATCTAAGATATAAAGATGTTAGTTAAATATAAGATCAAAAATTTTATGTCAACAAATTATTTGACAAGGTTTTACGGAACAATTTAATTATAATTTTTAGGAATCCAATGTCCAAGATTAATTGGACTAAATAACTATGAATAAAAGGGATGTACAAAATAACATAATTATAGAATATTTTCTTAAATGTTTTTATGTTCTAGAAGAAATTGAGCCTTGATTTTTCAAATTATTCAATGTTTGGCGCATGCAATATATGTTGAACACATCATTTATAAGTTCGGTTAAAACTTTAATAAATTGTAAATTGATAGAAATATGTGTATTGAACAAGGGCTGTCAAAAAAGCTCGTTGTTCGTGAACAGCTTGTGTTCGGCTCGTTCGTTAAGTGAATGAGCCGACACGAGCAAGTTTTTAAAGCTCGAATCATAAAGGAGTCGAACACGAACAGCTCTTTGTTCGTTCGTATTCAGCTCGTTTTAGCTTGAAATAAAAAATATATATATAATTATTTATATAATAATGTACTTGTGGTTAATGTCTTTTTTTGCATATATTTGATTTAAGTTCGAATCTAGCACTTTACATCTATTTTTTTCAATTTAATTTTAAGGAGTCAATTTCGAGCCGAAGTCAATTTAGAGCCGAACACCAACACGAATATTTAAATCGAGCCGAACACGAACACACTGTTCACGAGCCGATTTCGAACACGAGCCGATTTCGAACAAGAGCAGTTTCGAACGAGCAGAACACGAGCCAAGTCTGAGCGCGCTCGAGCTCGGCTCGTTTACAACCCTATATCGAACATGTGTTGGTGTTTAAGTGAAATAAAAATGAATAGAGTGATGAAATTTTGGAAGAATTGAAGATTGAACATATGCTTTTAATTTTGAAAGAGATAATTAAAAAATATATATAACAATTAATTTATTTAGATTTAGATTTTATGATTTTATTTTTTAATTCTTTTGTACAAGAATAAATATTATCAATTATATGAATTGAGTTGTTTGAACTTCATATTTATTTAATTTTTGTAATTATTAAATCATAAAATTAAATTAATATTCATTAATCAATTTCGTTTTAGAGCTGCTTACAAAAATAGCTGAATTGAGGATCAGTGAGAAATCTAATAAAATAATATAAATTTTAGAACAATGAAGAAAATATTTAGATGATATAAAGTTTAAATTAGTGGACAAAATTGAGTGTGTATGTATTTTAATGAAGCAATTATTATTCCATGTTACTAGAAGTTAAAATGATAACATGTAATTTGTTTAAATGAGAATATATTTGGGACTTGAAAAGGTAAACTTTTTAAAAGGTTTTTTTCAAAAAATTGTAGCTAAAATCTGTATTTTCTCATCGGTCTTGTCTATGTGCGGTGGCAGTTTTTTAGCTGCGATATGATTTTTTCAAAAAAAAAAAATTATAATAGTCACCGTAATCTTTTGAATACTAGATATATTTTTCAGTTATTTCATAACTATTTTTTAATAAGTTGCAGTTGCCCCAAACAGATCCTCAATCTTGGATTAAAGGCGAACAGCATCAATGCAGAAAGTTAATGTGAGGATGGGTGAAATTTCATTCTTTCTAGAAAACAAAATTATGAGATAAAAATGATATTTTATTTGTAAATAAGATGTCAATCTTATTCTTCAAAAAAATAATAATAATAATAATATTCTCAATATGATTTTAAAGGATTAACAATGTTGTGTCCAAGCAATAATCTATTGAATATCTCAAACATTTTGAGATAGGGGATAGACCAACCAGACGTGCGAGACACGAGTCCTGTAAGACTCGAGCCCCCTGCTCTTTCTTACGCGGTTGAATATCTCAAACATTTTGAGGCAGGGGGTGGGAGATGCCCAAAATCTTAATTTCTTAATGGATGACACAAATTTAACATGTCATTAACCAAATTTCAAGGTTTTATTTTAGATTATAATTTAAGATAAATGCAACTTCAAGAGGATTTGGCCATTGTGGCCTTTCCTATGTTATTACCTCAAACAAAAGTAATAAGATATGGGGCATTTACATACATACAACACACTTCTTATATATTTACATATATAACACCTAAAATTGTTAGAACTAAAAAAATCACATTCAATTTTGAGAGAAATAAGCCATAGATTAGCGGAAGCGTACCGGAATCCATTAGATCGATTGCACAAGATATGATCTTTCAATCTGCAGATTTTCCAAATTTTCCTTAGTTTCTTGTTGATGGGGTGCAAGAAAAGGGATGTGTCTCTCTGCAAATTGGGGACCATCACCCTTTGAAGTAACTACCAGACGGTTACAAAAAAGTTTTGCTTAATTCTAATTCTGCCCCTCATCAAATTAGAATTTGCACTTATGGTATCCACATTATAATATCATGACAAATGTGTCCAAAGTCATAAACTTAATTCTAAATTAGACCACAATAATTTTGACTTATTTAATGATGACCCAATACATTTATTAATTACATTGTAATCCCAAAATTAATCCAACAATCTCCCCCTGGACTACATATGTATAAGATAAATGTGTCAACCTTAGTGCACCCAAAATTTTGTCATCATTATTATGAAGACACATTACAATCTCGTCCATTAATTATATCAATACAGGATCAAAGCTGTCTTCGTTGTATCTATCACAACTAAACCCATCAATGGTCACATATATCAATATAATCAAATGACATAGATCAATCATGAATGTGTGGAATGAAAATTACATGCAAGGTAGTCTGTCCATGTCAATTTTCAACTGGTCCTACTTTACTTAAGTGAGATCGAACCTTAACTGTATAGAGTGCACTGAACTGAATGAAATACCTCATTTCTGATCAGAAAATATCCAAATATATCTTGTACACAAAATAAAACATAAAACTATAAAACACAAGTTAACAAACTCCCACTGAATCTAAATTCCCTCAAGCTCTATAACACCCATATGAGCAGTATGCTCATGAAAGACCCTGGGTATCAGAGCCTTTGTAAGGGGGTCCGCAATCATGGAGTTTGTTCCTAAATGCTCTATGTGAATCTGGCCACTCTGTACTCTGTCCTTCACAACAAGAAATTTGATGACAATATGCTTTGACTTGGTTGAGCTCATGTTGTTATTGGAATACAATACAGTTGATTTATTGTCACAAAACAACTTGAGTGGTCTTTCAATTCCTTCCATAATACGCAGCCCAGTGACAAAATTTCTCAGCCATATACCATGGTTGGATGCCTCATAACATGCTACGTACTCTGCTGTCATGGTGGATGAAGCTATGAGTGTTTGTTTTGCACTCCTCCAGGATATAGCTCCACCACTTAACAGAAAAATGTAGCCTAATGTGGATCTTCTGATGTCTTGGCATCCAGCAAAATCAGAGTCAGAATACCCAATGATCTCCAAATAGTCTGATCTCCTATATGTAAGCATGTAATCTTTTGTTCTCCTTAAGTATCTCATAACCCTTTTGGCTGCTTTCCAATGATCCATTCCTGGGTTGCTTAAGTATCTGCCTAAAACTCCAACAATGTACGCAATATCTGGTCGCGTACAAACTTGAGCATACATTAGACTCCCTACAGCTGAAGCATAAGGAATCTTTTGCATTTCTTGAATCTCAAGGTTTCCTTTTGGGCACTGATTGAGACTGAACTTGTCTCCTTTAGCGACAGGGGTGTCAATTGGTCTACAATTCTGCATGCCAAATCTTTTAAGCACTTTATCAATATAGCTTCTTTGTGACAATCCAAGAATACACTGAGAACGATCTCGGTGAATCTGAATTCCTAAAACAAATGAGGCATCACCAAGATCTTTCATCTCGAAATTAATTGATAGAAATCTCTTGGTTTCGTGCAACATGCCTATATCATTTGTGGCAAGCAATATGTCGTCCACATACAAAATCAGAAAAATATGCTTTCTCCCACTAAATTTATGATACACACAATCATCAAATGCATTCATTTCAAAACCAAACGATAGAATCACTTGATGAAATTTGTGATACCATTGACGGGAAGCTTGTTTAAGCCCATAAATAGATTTTGTCAGTTTGCAAACCATATTCTTTGGATCTCCCGACACAAAGTTTTCTGGTTGCACCATATAGATTGTTTCATCAATGTCTCCATTGAGAAATGCGGTCTTAACATCCATTTGATGAAGCTCCATATCATAATGAGCAACAAGTGCCATGATTGTTCTAAAAGAGTCCTTCATTGAAACCGGAGAAAAGGTCTCTTTATAGTAAATCCCTTCTTTATAGTGCTACACGGCGAGCTTTATACCTCTCCACATTACCCTTTGAATCCCGTTTGGTTTTAAAAATCCATTTGCATCCTATGGGTTTCTTTCCTTCTAGCAATGGGACAAGTTCCCAAACTTTATTTTCTTGCATAGACTTATACTCCTCATTCATTGCTTCAATCCATTTTTCTGAATTGGAACTTTGTATAGCTTGACGAAAGTTGATAGGATCATCTTCCATCATACTATTATTTTCCTCATGTTCCTGAAGAAATACAATATAATCATCTGAAATAGTATTTCTCCTTTCCCTAGTGGATCGACGCAAAAGCACTTGTTCTTGAGCTTGTCCTTGAGGTTGTTGAATTTGTTCCTCAAGGGGTTGATTAACAATGTCTTGTTCTGGATTAGCAACTTGATCAATGACAGGAGTGAAATCCTGATCATTATCAAAAGCAATTATAAGAATAGGAACCAATTCCTCTTCAACAAGAGTAGTATGGTCTGATTCCTTCTTAAAGACAAAGTCTCTAACCTGATTTCTCCCCCCAAATTCAATATCCTCAAAGAACATTGCAGTTCCTGTCTCAAATATTATCTTTAATTTGGGATCATAAAACTTGTAACCCCTAGATCGCTCTGAATAACCAACAAAATAGCTGCTCACTGTTTTAGGTTCTAACGTTTTCTCATGTGGCTTGTAAGGCCTTGCCTCAGCTGGGCAACCCCAAACATGAAAATGCTTTAAACTAGGTTTTCGTCCTGTCCAAAGCTCATAAGATGTTTTTGCAGCTGCTTTAGTTGGTACTCTATTTAAAATATAGGTCGTTGTCTTAAGCGCTTCACCCCAGAGTGATTCTGGTAAGGTTGAATGACTGATCATACTTCTTACCATGTCTTTAAGAGTGCGATTTCGTCTTTCAGCTACACCATTCATGTTAGGTGACCCCGGCATTGTGTACTGAGGGACAATTCCACACTCCTCTAGGAATCTGGCAAATGGTCCCGGACGTTGTTCACCTGGACCGTCATATATGCTATAGTATTCACCACCACGATCAGATTTGACTTGCTTTATTGTTTTGCTTAGTTGGTTTTCAACTTCAGGCTTATATGATTTGAACACATCCAATACTTAGGACTTCTCATGAATAAGAAATATGTATGCATATCTTGAATAATCATCTATGAATGTATAGAAAACGGCTCACAAATATCTGTATGTATCAATTCTAAGACGCCTGTAGCTCTATATGCTCCTAATTTCTTTATTTTGGTCTGTTTTCCTTTAATGCAGTCAATACAAACATTAAAGTCCGTAAAATCAATGGAACTTAGAATTCCATCTGATACAAGTCTTTCAACTCTATTTCTAGAGATGTGACCTAAACGTTTGTGCCATAATGCTCCTGAATTTTTATTTTCAATTTTACGCTTAATACCACGTGATTCCACATTCAGAGTTTCATTATAAGAAGCAACAATATCAAGCAAATAAAGATTGTCATAAACCATAAGGGAACCAGTTCCAATAATATTGGAATCAATAGATAAACTGAAACAACTGTTTTGAAATGAACAACAATAACCCAATTTGTCCAAACAAGAAATAGAAACTAAATTCCGTCTAAATGACGGTACAACAAAAGTATTTATCAAATCCAAATAGTAACCAGTCCTTAATAACAATCTGAAATGCCCAATTGCTTCCACTTCTACCGATTTTCCATCTCCTACATAAATGCATCTTTCAGCATCATTTGGTTTTCGGTAGCTCAGGCAACCCTGCATTGAAACACTTATATTAGTAGTAGCACCAGAGTCTAACCACCAAGTGTTTCTTGGTACTGAAGCCAAATTTACCTCAGAACAGACCAAAGATAGAAATGTACCTTTCTTCGCACGCCAAGTGTGATATTTTGGACATTCCTTCTTCTGATGTCCTTCCTTATTGCAAAAGAAACAACCTCCATTTTCAGGATTTTGAGATTGAACTTTATTTTGTTTCTTTTGAGAAGGACCCTTATTTTTAGCAGCCTCATTCTTTCTTTTAGTGCCCCTTTCTTTAGAGGTGTTTACCAAATGAGCACTATCAGTCTTTCCATGCTTCAACCTTTCTTCCTCTTGCACACAATGCGAAATAAGCTCATTAAGAGTCCATTTCTCCTTTTGCATATTATAGCTGACCAAGAATTGGCCAAACTGTGGAGGAAGAGAAATAAGAACCAAATGCACGAGTAAATCATCCGGCAACTCGAGTTTTAGCAACTTCAGCTTTGAAGCAATGTTAGACATCTCAACGATGTACTCTCTTATACTTTCCTTGCCACTAAACCTCATTGAAATCAGTTTCTTTAAAAGAATACCAGTTTCAGTCTTATCGCTTTTTGCAAAGCGTTTCTCTATTTCAGCAAGGAAACTTGCAGCATCAGTGATCTCACTAGACACCGCACCTCTAAAAGCCTCAGGTATGCCGCGTTTGATGATCATAAGACTCAAGCGATTATAACGATCTCACTTCTCATAGATCCTCCTATCCTCGGAGGAACTAACATCCGTAAGAGGAGCGGGTTTTTCCATTCTTAACGCAAGGTCTAAATCCATGCAGCCAAGAACAATGTGAATGTTCTCTTTCCAATCCTTAAAGTTGTCGCCCTTAAGGATTGGAACCGAATTGAGATTAGCAGATACAGTAACAACAACTGAAAAATGAACAAAATGATTACATAAATAACATGTTCATAAAATAAAAATAATAATAATAAAAAAATAATACCAACAATGTCAAAAAATCCAAATAATGGTAAATCCCATCTCAAGACACTTAAAGCAACATTAATATCAAGTCTTTGGACAGTAATATTAACTGCAAGTGGTAATCTTGTTGTAATGATCAAACATTAACAATAATGGATGTCAAATAATAAATTTATCTTTGGGTCGATTTATTACTCACATATAATTCCTTATAATTGTTACTTGTTTACCATCACAAGTGTGTATGCAGTTCGGCCAAGTATTAATTTTCCTTTGAGCCAATCAATACACGCATGAACTCACACGCACACAACATCCAACATTCGTCACGAACTATCTACACAAGAGAGGTCACTTTGGCAACATCATGTTTCAATAAGCTCATTAAAAAATGATGGACAAATTAATAAAGTACCAATAATTCGAATTTAATTGAACATTTAATAATATTTTTTTTTAATTTTAATTTTAATTTTTTTTTAATACAGAAAACTACATGTCGTTTGTTTACGCCGCAGAAACGACATGTCGTTTCTGGTTGTCTTCAACCTCCAGACGGGTCAAACGACCCAGTTCAAATCCAAATCAAAACTCAACGGTTTCAAAGCCATTTTTACACCAAAAAGAAGCCTTCAAACCCCAAAGTTGTTAGAAATCTAATTTCTAGATGATTTCTAACTCTTATTTATACAACAAAAAAAATGATTCCGACGAATTTGATATATCAAACAGATCAAAAAACGAACAAACCAAACAATATATACAAGCCATCATTAATCGCAAATTTATGACTTCATAATCGGTGAACAATAATGGCTAAAGGCCAAAAAATCGAAAAGAAAAAAAATTTTCTCAAGAAAAAACTGAACGTGAATTAGCTCTGATACCAATTGATAGAACTAAAAAAATCACATTCAATTTTGAGAGAAATAAGCCATATATTAGCGGAAGCGTACCGGAATCCATTAGATCGATTGCACAAGATATGATCTTCCAATCTGCAGATTTTCCAGATTTTCCTTAGTTTCTTGTTGATGGGGTGCAAGAAAAGGATGTGTCTCTCTGCAAATTGGGGATCATCACTCTTTGAAGTAACTACCAGGCGGTTACAAAAAAGTTTTGCTTAATTCTAATTCTGCCTCTTATCAAATTAGAATTTGCACTTATGGTATCCACACTATAATATCATGACAAATGTGCCCAAAGTCATAAACTTAATTCTAAATTAGATCACAATAATTTTGACTTATTTAATGATGACCCAACACATTTATTAATTACATTGTAGTCCCAAATTTAATCCAACAAAAATTTCATATTTAAATGCATAATACTCAAGTTCTTAGTATTTTATTAAAAAATATCATTATTATTAACTTTTTAAAGGTAAAAGTAATTATTTATGCATAAATTTATAATATTGAAATGCTATAAATGTAAATTTAAAATTTTGGGCCGGTAAATATATAGGAATTGTGTGGTAATTGGGTATATGATTTAATTTGAAGTGTTGCTAAATTGTAAACATTTGGGGCCAAGATTTTCTTTTTCATTAATGATTTATACCATGAGTTCACGAAAATAAAAATTAAAAGGGAATTTACATATATATTCCACATAATTGTTATGTATTTACTACAATCATACTAAAATATATACATAAAAATAATTTTTTAAAATTTTAGAAATATAATTTAATAATATTTTAATGTCTTGTAAAAAATTGATTCTAATATATAAGAATTATTTGATATGTATTTAAAT
>NW_018165002.1:160334-216428 GCF_001263595.1 Phalaenopsis equestris | reverse complement strand
ATATATATATATATATATATATATATATATATATATATAATATGTTTCAATGTTTGAGTAGGATGCTCATTAACTATACTGAACTTAGGATGCTCATTAACTATACTGAACTGCGACATCGAAATGTTTTTTTACTGCGACATCGAATTTTGCTTGAAATCTGAATTGATCAATTATGATGGCTGCTAGAAAGCTACTGTACAACTTTTAGAGAAAAAAAATTATGATCGTCTCATAGCTTCTCAAGGAGTTGTTTATTCAAAAAGTTACGCTGCCTCAAAGAGACTCTAATTGAAAAAAAATTGCAATATGTTATTTAAAGTTTTATTTTAGATGCAATTAAAAGAACAAAATATTTAAATTTATTTAAGCCTAATACATGAATTAATTGATTATTTATTTATCATAATTATTTTAAAAGCTTTAGGGTGCGTTTGGGACAACTTATGTGTTAGGATAAGCAGTTTATCAGCAGATTGTGTTTAGTATAAAAATACAACTATATTTTCTAATAAGCGGGTTAAACGCGAGATCCAAACTATACGGGTGTTTTTCAAAAATACTCCTGTAATTAGAGTATGGCTGATTGCACTTTAAAAATAATAAAAATTTCCGATTTCTAATCGGTTCTCCACCGTGGTCGCCGCCTTTCTGAGCCGGGAGGCGTTCGAAGTCTTCTTCTCCTTCAACCTCGTCTTCGTCTATCTCGCTCTTGCTCGCATTTGCGTTCATTCGCTGCTATGGTTTACATCGATTCTTGGGATGATTTCGTGGAGCGATCTGTACAAATATTCCGCGACGATCCCCATTCTGTAATGTCTTTCCTATCCCAGTTCTCATCATCTGACCACTTCTTCTCCATTCTCTCGTTTTTCTGATTCGCTTGATCTTTGATTTTTTTTTGGCTTGCTTTAAGACTCGGTATGTGATGAAGTATCGACACTGCGACGGGAAGCTGGTTCTTAAGGTTACTGACAATCGGGTGGTGAGTATGATTTTCATTGCTGGCGACTTTTTATTTTGTTTTAAAAATTTTCCTAAATATTTGTGTTGTTCTGTAATAGGCTAAGCCGGTCTCGCTTTACACCCCTTATGAGCATTTATGATCGTTGAAAAGATGTATAGCAAGTTTTTTTACAGTTTTTCCAGATATAAAGCAGTATTAATTTGGATTAATGAAGATTGGCTCAGATTATAAATCCTTTGTAGCTATTACTTAATCTACATCTGATTGTTTGATAATTTTTGTTGTGTGCGGAAATGTTCCTACAAAGGGAGAGGATATGATCATCTTAAGCATGCAATACAATAAGGGTGGTGAAGTTTTTTATGAGGAAAGCCAAAGGAAAAAAAATCGTTTGGGTCTGGCCTATATCGAAAATTATGAGTGGTGAAATTTTTATGAGGAAAACCAGAGGGAATAAACTCATTGGGGTATAGCATATATGCAAAATTTTTACTATCAACTATATGTTAGTATAGGTTTGAATCCCCATTTGAATAGTTGAAGGAAATTAATTAATGATTATCAATAGAAGAGATTGGTTTGAAAGTTTCCATCAAGTGTGTGCTTGAGGGTGAAGAAATTGACACCAATTATAAACTAAGTCATGCCAGCCCTTAAGTAATACCAATTTTTTTTGTTTGCTTTACTTACAATCCTAAACTTTTTTATTTAAACACTACATTTCACTTACACTGCATTTTGTTTAACAAAAAATAACTTGTAAGTTTACTTGGAACTAGAGAAATTAATTACAACTATATCCTCTCAGATTGTGACTGAGATCTTGGTTAGAAGCCAAAGAGAATTCTGCTTGAGGTTATACCCTTTGGCATGCAATGTGTGCATTTATGAACTTCTAGGGTGCATATTATGAGTTATTTATTTTGAATGAACAATGCTGATCTTGTCCACTTAGTTATAAGATTTTATGTAGAATAGGATCGTATGTACTTGGCACTTAGGTTTGGGTTGTGTAAGGTAGTTGATAATAGTGACAATTAGTATCTTCTTCTAGAATTAAGCAATCAAAAAATATAGTCATGTGGTGGTTATGATCTTATTAGTGGTTGCTATTTTTTGATTTTTTTTTCACGAATCAATGGGAAAAGTTTGAGGGTCTCGTCGACTCTTTCTAAAAACCAAATAAAAGTAGTGATTGAAACAATTATTTGGGATGTCCGCTTGTCGTTGTAGATGGTGGCAGTCCAAATTACTACTTCACTTACTAATTGCACAATTATAAAAGATATTTGTGATAACATTTGGCATGTATATAAATCTTTTTTTTGGGCTATATTGACTGGAGAAGGCCATAAATGTCTTGGTTTATAAACCTTGAGTGGGCAATCATACACATTCATTGTACCCCTCTTTTTTCAAATCCAAAAGCCTTTGAAGTCTTCTCCTTTGTTGCTCTCGTCCATTGCGCTCTTACCCTTTCTCATTTGAGTTTCCGCTCATTTGTTACTATGGTTTACATCGATTCTTGTGAAAACTTAGTGGAGCAATTTGTCTAGATATTCTATTATGGATCCTTAGTCATTAATGTCTCTCCTAGCTGAACTCTCCTCTTACCATTTCTCCAATCTCTTGCATTTTTATTCACTAAATCTTTGTTTTTTTTCTTGTGTAAAGATTCAATATGTAATGAAGTTTTGAAACTCGGCAGAAACTAGTTCTTAGGGCCATAGTCAAGTGGATACAACAACAACAAAGCCTTAATCCCACTACGTGGGGTCAGCTACATGAATCCTTTTTCTCCATTGCGTCCTATTTAGTGTCATATTTTCATTTAGTTCTAATCAATTAAGATCATTTATTATATAATAAGCCTAAGTCTTCCTAGGTCTACCTCTGCCTTCTTAACATAAGTCGAATCTAAAACATTTACTCTCCTAATCGGCTCATCAAATGGTCGACGTTTAATGTGACCAAACCATCTAAGACAACTTTCTCTAATTTTGCCCGTCACAGGAGCTACACCAACCCTATCACGGTCATAGTCAAGTGGATGATAAGAATAATTTTTAATCAATGCTACTTTCTACCTGGTTTTAGAAAATTTTCTGAGCTCTTAAGTAGGGGTGTAAATGAGTCAAACACATGAGCGAGCCCAGGCTCAGCTCGTGTTCAGCTCGTTTATATTTCGAGCTCAAAAAGTGTGGCCCGGTTCGGCTCATTTACTTAGCGAGATTTACTTAGCGAGCAGAACACGAGCCGTGAGCCGTTCACGAACAAAGAGTCATTTTGACAACTCTAATCACGTAGCCATAAGATGTTAAGGATTGGAGCAAGATTTAAAACACATTTGAATTTAATTTAATAGTTTTTATTATATTTTTTTTTCATTAATACTTTTAATTGATTATAAATCTTTGTAGCCTTTTAGTCAATTAATTTTGTTAAAAAATACTACTCATCAAAGATATATATATAATCAATTAGTAGTATTTTGAGCCAAAACGAGCCGAACACGAAAGAACAATTCGTGTCCGGCTCGTTAACTTAGTGAATGAGCCGAACACGAGCTTCTTAAGGAGCCGAACACGAGTTGTTCGCGAACAACGAGCCGTTTTGATAGCCCTACTCTTAAGTTATGAATTTATCAAGTAATCAAGCATTACGTGCTTATTTTGCTTATGAAAGCTGAAATTTATGCGGTTACTAGTCTGGGGTACACTTAAAATTAGTTTGTGGAATATTTATGGTGTGGTAACAGTGGATTAGTTGGTCTCCAATCATTGAATTGTAGTTTTGTTAATTCTTGATATCTCTGGGAAGCTAGATTTGTTATGCTAATTTGGATTAGCTTTTGGGGTTATTTCTGCCACGATAAAAGGTGAAATATTTTCTCAAATTGCAGTTAATCTACACCAAACTGTTTGATTGTGTGTCAGAAATGTTTCTATAGAGCAAGAGCGGATGTAATTGCCTTAGTTTAGGAATGTCCAATGATGCAAATCCATAAGTGTGCAATGTTTATGCAAAATTTTCACTGTTAATAAACAAAGTATAGATTTGAATCCCCCTTTGAACTTTTTGAGTACATCAATACAAGATTATCAACGAAAGAGTATGATTTGAAAGTTTTCATCAAGCTGATACTTTAGGGACGTGAACAACAATAATTAACTAAGGCAGGTCAACCTCTGAGAAATACCAACATTTATGTCAGCAAAGGCAATCATAATGATGTCATGATAATGTCCAATTGGTTCGCTGACTAGTTCTCCATGAATGATGTCATTGAGGTAATGGTTTTGTTGATCATCAAAATGCAAATGTGGACGAATGAAACAGTGTTGGGTAGGTTGGCCAAGTTAGTCTCCATTGGATGAAATTTGTTCAATTTAATAGAGTGTCGGTTCTAACCAAATTGCTAGAATTTTAGATTATTTGCAACAATGTTTCAATAACAAAATTTTTGTAAATTTTAGTAACGGAACCTCTTATAAAGGTAGGATCCTATTGGATAGAATACAATGAAGGGATGAAGATTCCGAGGTTTTTATTTTTTCCAAGCTTTAATAACACCTTTTAATTTTCAGTTAGACACATCCCAATGAGTTGAGGAGTCAAATTTTATTTCAAAAGAGATAAATTTATTCCACATTTTCATTAGGCGGACTTAAGGCCAATATAGATATAATGGGGGCAAAGTACCGATTGCAAATATAAGGTGGGCACAAAGTCAATTACAAATATTAGACCTACATAGATTTTAATAACTTCTTCAAAGCTATGTTTCTTGAGATTTGTGATTGAGACATTTAGGTTAGAAACCAAAGAATATGCCACTTGAACCAATGCTCTGTGGTAAGCAGTAGGAGCATTTCTATACTTCCTAGGGTAAAATTAGGGATGTTCATATTATGACTTTTGTTTATCTAGAACGAACAAAGGTGACCATTGTCACTACCATAATAATTTAGGCGGAATAGGATTGTATGTTTGGCCTTTAGTTGTTCCAATGAACATGCCCTTGAATCGGGTTACGTCAAGTGCCGACAGTGGTGAAAATTAGTACCTTCATCTATAATTAAGCAATAAAAAAAATGTAAGCATTTATATGGCAATGTAATGATCTCAATAGTGGTAGTGGTTTCTGAGATATTTGCGATGATACCTTGCAAAAAATGTGAAGACGGAAATCATTGAATTTGTTAGAATTCTATGAATATACACACCAAAATAATTGTTTGGTGTGCAAGCCAGTACTTATTCTTACTTTTTGCGCAGATATTGGCTTTTGTGAAGAGGAGAAAGGACACATATATACCTAATTGATCTGGTCAATGTTAGTTTTGAATTATATTAGGCCTTTTGTGCCACAATTACATCAGTCTAAATGTCCAAGTGTGTATGAAATTTGGTTGACACCATGAAGTTTGTTTAGAGGTCTATTGAGTCCTTTTAGGCTCATTTGGGCATTTGTTCAATCAAATTAAGCTAAATTAGACTTTGGTAGGTCTTTTAAGGCACATTGGGATTCATGCTCCATATAAAAATTGTGCTTGATCAACTAAGGTTTTTATAATCCCAACAATTCTAAGGGCCTGTTTTGGGCATCGGTGCGGTGGCGGTGCGACACTGTAGCGTAGTTTTGTATGTTTGGGTAAACTGCATTTTGACAACTTTTTCAAAAAGCTGTTCTGTGTTTTCCTGCCTGTCCTGGCTAGATGCAATGGCAACTTTCTAGCCTCAATCTGACTTTTTCAAAAAAAAAAAATTAATAGCACGGTAGCTTTTTGAACATTAGATTATTTTTCAGCAGCTTCACAGCTGCTTTTTAATAAGAAAGGAATTTGCATGTTGCAGGTTGTGATGGTTGAGTTTGGTTATAGAATATTTTAAACTATTTTTAAAAAAATGGCATTTTTTTAAAAGAAAACTTTTAATATATTGTATTATGTCGATGGGATATGTTTTTCATATATTGTATTATATCAGCATGCTTGATATGCATAATAATAGTGAGAACAAATGCATATTCTATAAGTGTTAATGCAAAATGTTGAGAAATTGCATGGATTTGCTAATTGATATCGTAAGTAATTTCACCGCATATAAATTTATATTTAATTTGATGGAATTGAATAATCTTGAATTAGATTTCCAATTAGGATGGAGTGATAAGAATCTAAAGCCCGAGTGCAGCCATGTTTCAACAACTTATGGTATGGCTAGAATTTTTGGTTGAAGGTTTCTATCCATGCCTGCCTTCTTGCATGCATAATTTGCTACCATTTAATGAAAATTATTTGGCATGCTCGTTAATGGAATAGTAACACGTGCCCATCTAAAAAAATAAGATACTCATATTTATAGCAGTGTTACGTTTAAGAAATGATGAATGTCTGATGGTTTTAAGGTTTCATATTCCATAATTACAGCAAGATTAAAAAATAATGTAGCAAGTATTATTGTCTTTTGAGTGATTCAAATTTCCTTACTTTTAAAAGTGATCACAATCTTTATATTAAAACAGTTAAGATGGCGGGTTTTTTCCGTACACTATAAAGATGCTAGGGAATGTTTGATTAATGCTTTTGGTAAAAGGGTTTGTTATCGTCTGTATAATTTAGCGTTGATGTTTCCTCAGGACAAAACCAGGTTTATTTTGTGCTTTCTAAAATACAGATGCATTTATTCATTGTGAAGTTTAACGGGAAATGGTATGGGACTAGATTTCTTTATATAATCCATAGCTTCGACTAATGGTGCAAAAAATGCTGCTATTTAAGGCAAATATTTTTTTAGCGAGTTTATTTGTTCAACATTTTGAAGAAATTTATTTTATTTTCATGAATTTTTGGATTACAATCTTATACCATATTTGAGATGAGGTTGATGATTATAATGATGAACTTGAATTATTTTACAGCCTTTTTTGGTAGTGCTTTTGAACTTTTTCTTTTGCTTAAATCCTGCATAAAAAAATAATACTTTCTTGGGAAATGTAAAAGTTGACCTCAATGATTTCATGAATTGCAAAGTAGCTGCTTCATTTGTGTGAGAGTAGCAATGTTTTTCTTTCATACCATACAACAGAACACATCATTATCAATGAAAGTTACCATTGAGGTTTACTGGATTATTGTTAATGCTGTGATAAGGTAACATAGAAACTTGAGAATTTTATTGTGTGCAGTAAGAAACATTTCTAGCATCTTAATTTGTTAATTAGAAATATATGAGTATAGCTAGCCTTAGAAAAAGTGTAGAAAGGGTTAAGCACTATGCTCTTTGAACTTACAATTTACCTTGATAAACTATGATGGTCATAGCTGATTTGGGATGATTGAAGAGCTTAGTGAGTCCGCGAGTGAGTTATTGATTAGGGGTCTATTATAGAATTTATTTTAGTAGGAAACCATAAATATGTTATAGAATGTGCTAGAGTTAAATTTATAGATGATAATGATAAAATCAACTTAAGAGAAAAGTGATTGAAATTCTCTTTGGGCATATTTTTTTTGTCATACAAAAGATTGGAATAAAATTTTTTCTATGGGCATGGCTAAAAAAAGTTAGAATATCAGGATGATATTTGGATTATATTGAAAAATGTCTCTTAGAAGTTACAAAATGAGCTTATTTGAGAAAGAAGTATCACTTATGGAAGAATAATTAATAAGATGAAGTGAACAAAAGCACAACTTAAGGAGTTAGATTAATACAAAGGCATAAGTAAAAAAGTATATGAAATATGAACTCCAAATCAAGAGAACGACAATACGAGACGCTAATATGGTGGCATGGCAAAATCATAAAAAATGGTACATGACATGCTATGGACAAGGTGTTTTTTATAAATTTTTAACATAAAATGTGTAATAAAAATATTTGATGTTAATATTTTCAATTTAAAAAATATCACACAAGGAATTATAATAACATGTCACATAAATGCTTGTGGGGTAAAAACTTGGCATTTATTTAATTAATACTTACATTTTAACATTTCATTAATTGTTCTTAATTATAAGCACACTAACATTACTGTTAATAATTAGATATAATCTTGTCAATATCAATATTTTATTGCACATAGAAAATGCTTAAAACTCAAGGAAATAGTATGTAATATTCAAAATAATTACATATTGTATAAATTCATTGGTGTATTGCTAATTTAACTAAATACATTTTGACAAAGTTTGAAGGTTGGAATGGAGGTGGATAGCACCATGAGTGTCCGAGTAGAGATGTTTGAAGATGACTGATGATTTTTTTTTTTTTTTTTTTTTTTTTTTTTGTGGTTTATCATTTAGCTCACCAAGTCCAAGCAGGGATGCTTGAAAATGATTCTAATGATTATTTTGTTTGTGGAGTCACCTAGCAAACCAAGAGGGAAGGTAGCCTAGTCATACCAAAATTTAGGAGCCACTAAGCTCCGACTTCAAGAGAGAACAAGTCTCGCTAGATTTCATTCATCTGCTACTCTGTCTCATATAATACACGGGGTATATATATATATAGCCTTATAAAAGAGGAAGTGAGATTAATTCATCCATTTTAAGATAATTACATAGAAAATACAAGGAAATTAATAATCTAGTTTCTCTCATTGCATGAATTTTGAATTTGAACTTTTGATATTTTTTCTTCATTAATTTCACAGTGGCTCTTAAATACATTTTGACAAAGTTTGGATAGAGGTGGATAGCACCATGAGTGTCCGAGTAGAGATGCTTGAAGATGACTGATGATTTTTTTTTTTTTTTTTGTCATCACTTAGCTCATCAATTCCAAGCAGGGATTCCCGAAGATGACTCTAATGATTATTTTGTTTGTGCCTAGCAAATCAAGAGGGAAGGTAGCCTAGTCATACCTAAATTTAAGGACCACTAAGCTCTGGCTTCAAGAGAGAACAAGTCTCGCTAGATTTCATTCATCTGTCACTCTGTCTCATATAGGACACGGGGCATATATATATATCCTTATAGAAGAGGGAGAGATATTAATTCATCCATTTTAAGATAATTACATAGAAAATACAAGGAAATTAATAATTTAATTTCTCTCATTGCGTGAATTTTGAATTTGAACTGTTGATATTTTTTCTTCATTAATTTCAAAGTTTGCACATGTTTAAAGCTTCCCTTAATGGTTCGCGCCCCTTAATTTAATTTCTTTCATTGCGTGAATTTTGAATTTGAACTCTTGATATTTTTTCTTCATTAATTTCAAAGTTTGCACATGTTTAAAGCTTCCCTTAATGGTTCGCGTTTAAAAATAATTTTGAAAAAGTTTGAAGGTTGGAAAGGAGGTGGATAACAACATGTGTGTTCGAGTAGAGATGCTTGAAGATGACTCTGATGATTTTTTTTTTAGCATCACCTAGCTCACCAAGTCCAAGCAGGGATGCTTGAAAATGACTCTAATAATTATTTTGTTTATGGAGTCACCTAGCAAACCAAGAGGGAAGGTAGCCAGGTCATACCTAAATTTAAGAGCCACTAAGCTCGGACTTGGAGAGATAACTAGGTCTTACTAGATTTCATTCATCAGCCACTCTATCTCAAATAGTACATGGGACATATATATAGCCTTATAAAAGAGAGAGAGATATGAACTCAGCCATTATAAGATAATTACATAGAAAATACAAGGAAATTAATAATTTAATTTCTCTTATTGCATGAATTTTGAATTTGAACTCTTGATATTTTTCTTCTTAAATTTCAAAGTTTGCACATGTTTAATGCTTCAATGCATCGTTTGGAGATTGCTTTAATGATTTTTTTTGTTGTAAGAGCCACCTAGCTCGCCAAGGGCGAGGGACGCCATGAATTACCTAAAACTAGGAGCAACCAAACTTCGGCTTCAAGAGAACAAAACTCTTTTCATTCATCTTCAACTCCATCTTATTATGTGAGGGCGCTACACTTTATTTGACATTACATCATGAAAAAAAGAAGGCAAAATTAAATACAGAAACGATTGCATGAAAATAATTTGAAATTTAAAGCTTGGACACTTCTATTCTTGATTGGATGCTCCTTGGCTATCCTCCACACAATAATTCTCAAAGCTATGACCGAAATGTACTTTTCAAGTGGTGCCTTCAAAAAAAGTGAAATTTAAACTTAATCTCATGTGCTTAATGTTAATGGTGCCAAGATTCCTCATTCCCCTTGGTTGGATGAAATTTAAAGCTTTCATAGAAGTATTCCCTCCAAATTTTAAACTTGAATCATCCTATGTGCACAAAATCTTTTTTTTTGGTTTGTTAGTAATATATTAATGGCCTAAATCATTCATGGCTAACCGTACACTTTTGAAAATAATATTGTCTCTTTAATTCATTATTTGAAAGCTTTTCTTATTTTCGCGCTTTCTTTGCTTTTTTGGCAAAATCTTCAATCTTTTCGCATGCTATGGCCAAATTTTCCAATTTTCAAATATGCTTAATGCTAATTTGGTCGAATTCCTTCATGCTCCATGCTTTTATTAAATAAAATGCACTTTCCAATTAAGCCTTCTGATATAAATTCAAAATCTCTTCAAATGATAATCTGAAATGGTTTCCTTAGATGCATGAAGAATAATAAGTTAATAAGCATGAAGAATAATAAGTTAATAACCACTAATATTATAATTTTGAGTAATTAGAGAAAACATTATTGACTTCAAAATGATAATGTTATGCCAAAGGAATTTACAAAAATATGCAATCATTTTTTTGTACTTGTCGTGCATCCATTTTCCAAATTTTTTGGGAACCCTTCTTCTGAAGAGTAAAAGAGATGCTTCATGAAAAGAAGAAAAATAATACAATATGTAAAATGCAATGCTCAAATATGTAATACTACTTTATAATCAACATTTCTTTCCTACAAAATACGAAAACAAAATCCAATCATATCTATCATGTAATATGTGTTATGATGTTGGGTAATGTGGAGATCCGGTCCACCAAAATTTAATTAGCTTCTTAATTAAGAATCTCACATACCGCTCACCTACTTTCTCACCTACCGCTCACCTACCACATCCCAGAGGTCTATGAAGCCATGCCTAAACCAAAGAGCGACCATATTCCGACTTCAAGAGGATAATTATCTCACTAGATTTCATTAATCATTAACTCTATCTCAAGAGTACATGGGACATTTATATAGCCTTACAAAAGAGAGTGAGAGAGATGAATTCGATCATTAGAAGAAAATTACATGAAAAATATAAAGAGATGAATAATTTAATTTTTTTCATTGCATGAATTTTGAATTTGAACTTTTCCTTGATGTTATCTTCCTTAAATTTCAAAGTTTGCACTGGTTTAAAGTTACCTCCAAGTTTAGTCGTTCTTGGCTTGTGGAATTTATTTAAATGATTTGAAAATCATCCCATGTGTCCTTTTCATTCTTGCTTGGACATCCCTTCTTGTTTTGAAAGAGGCCTCTCTCCTTGATTATTGTAAGACCCACTGAGAAAATAAGATAGACATGATATTATTCATTCCTTGCATAATTTAATATCCTTGGTCGAAATCCCAATTTTTCAAAAAGTTTTGCCTCCAAAATTTGAATTTGAATAAGATCTACGTGTCCAAAGTTGCTTTCTCATCAGGTAGGATGTTCCTTTTAAGGTGGAATTGATTTATGTTTCCAAATAGTGTCGATCATCCCATGTATAGTAAAGGGAATAGGCTAGCTTTGATTTAAGTTGATTTTAATTTAAGATAATAATTTTTAACATAAAATATTATATTAAATTAATGGTTAAAAATAAGTGCTGGCAGAGTAATATTACGAATAATTTAGAATCATAAATATGATCTATTCGTTTTCTATTTTCTTGCATGCATGAACAATACTAAACACCATTATGATAATTTTGGTTAATTAGAACAAACATTATTGAATTCAATATGATAATATCATGGCAAGATATTTTTCTCAAAATATCTAATTTTTTTTTCATGAACCTGTTTTACTTTCTGTTGGCTTCTTGATCGTCATCATTAACATAGTTTTTCTCTTCAATCTTAACTTCACCATCATTACGAAAACTAAGTTTGTTAAGTTGACTTATTGAGATAACAAATTCACCATCATCACAATGATCCAACTGTGCTGGGGCGTTTCCAGCAGTTTTGAAGCATGTCCAAACTGCGTCCAACTCTGATTTTGAAAAAAAGGGACAAAATTGTAAGTGGGTGTGTTTGATTTTGTCCGCATCCATTACAGAGATGAAAGTCTGGTAGAAGTATCTGTGCTTCATTGATGAAAAGGATTCTTAGTTGATGCTTTTAGAAACAATGAGCTAGACTTATACATGTTGTAGTTCTTGACAGGAATGAATGCCAGCCATATATTAATAAAATTGCTGCCAAAATTGTCAGGCCATGCTGGCATATGAATGCAGCAAGTGAAGAGCATATTTGATGTCAAGTTATAATAAATGTGAAACTCGTCCAAGGCAGCTTTTGTTGTCTTTAAGTAATATTAGAATACATTATTTTGGAAAAAAAAAATGAGAATTTCTTAAACTACTATGAATTTGAGCTAATATATGTTGGATAGCATCTAGGTCCCTTTTCAAGGTTGTAAGAAAGGGAAACTAACTTGGATGAAGACTAATAAACACATTTCACTAAAAACTGATTTGACACCCGAGGTAGATTTTTACACAATTGAATAGAACATATATCCTCAAAACAACTCAAAATAGTTAGAATCGGATTGAGGGATTGTAGACATAAAATGTAAAACCTGAAACTAAACACTAATTTACTGCGAGTTCTTGGGCACGAGGAATGTGTATGCTCTAACGAAATTGAATTTTGTAGTCGATCTTGTTGGAAAATTTTCTGTAATTAAATGATTAAGTTACCAAACTTGTTAATTTGTGTCAGTAATTCCCTCTGATTTGAATTTTTGTGCATTTTATTCAAGCGGCATTTGCTTTAAATGTTTGATCTTCAAAGATTGATTTAGTGATAAGTTCAACTGCCAAGTTTTTAATTTTGAGAAACATGCTTTTTCTTCCCAAACTCTTAAAAAACATACAATAATAAAATTATAGAAACTTAATGAATGCACAACTTACAAAAAAGTCGTTGAGTGATAAGAAACATCTATAGTTAAACTGATTGTTTCATTTAGCTGCTTTTAAAATTAATTATATAATTATTATGATATCATAAACCTAAAAATTTGTCAACTTTCTCATCATAATCGTCTATACTTATGACTCATGTTCTTAGAAAATTTCTTGCACAATTAGTCATTCATGGCTCAAAAGGGAATGCCATCAATATTTATTTGTAGAATCAAAATATCAAATTCAATCTTTCTAATGAGTAAGATCATGTTAACTATAACTTTAGAAAATCATTTTCTATGTAAGAATGTATTAAGTTTATCATACCATGCACAAGGGGCTTATTTTAATCCATATAAGGTCTTCTTCATCTTACATATATGATTTAAATATATTATTTTCAACAGCCCTGCATGCCACCTACTGCAAGAGATCTTCTTTCACTCCTCCATTAAACTCCAACATCCGCACATTTCAGCAAATTATACCCATACCCTTATCCATAGCTAACTTCAATAGAGCAATTTGCCATGTCAACCAAATTTCATGGCAATGTCATGATATCAAGCATTAATAAGAAGTTGACAAAACGTGAAAAAGGAGATGTAATGGAGTGAAAGAAACTTCGAAGGCTATTGTTGAGTGCAACAGTGAATTGATTAGGTTTAACATATTTCAATATTACTTCTGATTGTCTTGATTTTAACTCATCCCTCTAAAATCCTTCCCATTGAGTTGATCTTGTAGTGTTCTGGGAGATGAAGAATGAAAGGAACATAGGATGGTAGCTGATGATTAAGGGGGAGATGGCCAAAACATCATGGAGTTGGTTGGACATGGTGGGCTTAGGTGAAGGTTCATGATGATCTTGTTAAGGATGGACTCAATGAGTCAATTTTGCTTTAGCAGTTTAATTTTGGGCCAATTTTAGGTTGGCTGATCAACCCGAAAAATTAAACGGGATAAGATTCTTGAGTCTGACCCAATCCGAATATTATTTGGCTCCAATCGAACCCTGATTTTTTTAGTTGAGTTGGAGTTGGCGTTTTAGATCAATTTTTGACACCTCTAGAGGGAGTTTATGAGGGCATAGATTTGAGCAATGTGGTGAAGGAGGATGAGGGCATTGATGTGAGTGGGGAGCTAGATAGGAGAGAAGACAAGCTCTAGCATAGGCAATGAGCATGTTCTATAAGATAGAGTAAGCAAGATATGGCATGGAGTCGACGAAGGGTGATATTTCCATTGTTTCCCATTGCTGTTCCATTCAGGCAAAAGTAGGTAGAGTGGAAGCATTCAGATGGTGGATCTTATATTGTGTATATTTTTGGATAGTTTTGCCATATGCATGGAGGATAGTAGTTTGCTTGGTAGAATTTAATAAAGCTGGCTTACAACCCCTAATCTAGAGCTCTCGAACATTGGACCCGAGATGTAATTAATCATGTGAATTTGCGCCCACAAGGAGTATTGATCCCATAGAACTTAAAGAAGCCTAGACCAACTTTAACATTTAGCTGAGGAAATCTCTGCAACCTTATCATAATCAATTTTTGAAATTTCTTATTGGTCATCTATTCTTTTTCAAAACTGTATAAGAGTGAGAAGAAAGAGAATTGCACTAGAAGCTCATGAGCTCTTTTCAAAGCCTACAAGCCCGTGTTTGTATCATTTTTGGTAATCGTTGATTGATTTTGGTTGTTGGCCGGGAAATTTGATGCAAAAAAAAAAAATGGGTTTAAGATTCATTGCAAGCATTTAATTCGGATTTTTTAGCTTTGTTTTAATTAAAAATTATATTTAATTATTCTTTTGAATTATATTTGATTTCAAATTTAAGTTATTTAGGATTTTGATAAAAGTAATTTTGAATTCAAGTTATATTTGAGTTCATCTTTTAAAGTCTGTTTTCATGTGATTTTTGTATTTTAAACTGAATGATGAAATTTTCTCATCTTTGTTTCTATTTTTCGTTCTCTTTCTCTCACAATATTCGGTCTCTCTCTCATTGGTTTGGCCTTGTAATGATCTTAAGGCCTGCTTGAAGTAATGATTAGTTTGTGCATTATCACCTTATGGTAACACATTTGAACTATGGAAATGGCCTGTCCTGTGAACACATTATCTTTTTATTCCTTTCGAATTGGATATCATTTTCACCCACTTATTTGGATTAAGTGAAGAATTTATTTATTTTTCTAAGAAGAAATTGAAGAAGTTCTTTTTTTATGAGACGTGAATCTCAATGGCGATTTTATAAATTTTCTTCATATTTTTCATTGGTTTTAGGTACGATCAATGGAAAAAAGAAAAAAGTTGTCCACATTTTTAGAGGTCGTTTGGGACTACTTTTTATTATAATTATTATTATTTTTATTTTTTTAAGGTTTTGTTTATACTTTGATTTGAAACAAAATACATTTAGTATGTTCGATTAAAACAATTGTTCTTAAAAACACTTAAAAATATTTAAAATTACTTCTGACTTCTAAAAAACATGTTCATTTGTTTTTTTTTTTTAAAAAAGCAAATTAAAACGCACCAAATGAACATCTTCAAAAAAAAAAAAAAAAAAAAGAAAAGAGAAAAAAATTCCCAGAGAAGTTCATGCTAAATCCAGTTTCTGTACAATTATGTTAGAACCAAAAAACTCATGAAATAATGAAATCAATTTAATTTACATAACCTCCAATACATCAAAACCAAACACCACCTTAACATCTATATTCAATCAGTCTCACCAACTTCATTCCCGCTTGTTGCAGTGCGTAAAATTTAAAACCGAGCAGGCCCAAGACGTAAAGAAGATGGAAAAACTCAACAATATCTTTTTCACTCTCATGGTCCGAGGCCCAGATGGTACTCTTCCTCATCTTATCTTCAAATCTTTTCTTCCTCACCATTAATGAGCTGCCACATGAATTACCACTGCTTGTTCTTAACTTTGCAGTGGACATAGCAGAGGTTACAGGCAAGGAACCTGCTGAGCAACAAGTTTCCAAGAAAGGAAGAGGAAGGAGACAGTGATAAGGTTAGTTGTTCATTATGCAAACTGCTGCTTGTTATTTCTATTAATTACAGTTGAGCCCTCATGATCCCCCTGATAATTGGTGTCTTGGTAGTTTAGTAAATATTGTTGCATTCTCAGTCGTTTCATGAGAATTATGATTTTAATTTTCTGGTTCAGTTAAATGGGTTCATATAAGTTTCACTCTATGGTTAAACCTTGTACTACACTTCAGATTTGTTATGTAACGACTTCTGTGTTAAAAATGAAAGATTTACATACATACCCACTCAATTCCCCCGTCTTTACATATCTAACACCTAAACTTCAATTTTGACATGTATATATGCTGAAAGGTGTATTTTACATTTTAAAAGTTAAAATAGTGGTATGTATGAAAATGGCCATTGAAAATTTTGTGTGCTATAAATGTATAAACTTTAATTATTATGTGTAAACACATAGGGGAATTGGGCGGTATGTATGAAAATGCCCATTAAAAAGTTATGGGGGATTTACATACTTGTCACTTAACTTATGTACATATTTGACACTTAAACTTTGATATTTATATGCACAACTCTAAAAAATTTAACATCCCGTCAAATTGCAACAATTATCAGCTTTTTTTTTAATTTAAAAATACGCCTTTCATGCATAGATTTGTGATCATGATATGAAAGTGTTATAAATGGAAGTATCAAACCTTAGGTGTTAGATATGTAAATACTTAAGAATTGTGTGGTATGCATGTAAATTTACCAATATTTATTTGGTGTATCAAAATTTGCATGCTTTGTTTACTAGAGATCATTTTCCAAGTGTTGTCATGATCAGGCGTTCTACTTCTTCTGCATGCATTCTAGCTGCCATGAATCCAAGGGCTAGTTTTTTTGCACCACCAGCTGCTGTATATATCGAGGCAAACATAGAACGTCTTAGTTTAACCTGCTCGGAAATTGTAGTGCCACAACACAGTTTTTTTTTTTTTGTTTGACGTGTTTGACGAAAGTGTTTTTCTCTTTTTCTCTTGCTTTTTCAAAAAGCTGCAGCTGAAAGCTGAGTTTTGTTACTTAGACTTAGTGCTGTTATTTCAAAAAACTCCAGACAGTTCCTAAGCTTAATTAATCAATTGAGTGTGATTTAGGGCTCGGGCTACATTTTATGATTTTTATTCAACTCATGAGCCAGCTCATTTATTATGAAAGAGAGAAAATGATTATAATTCAAATAATTATTATAATAAAATAATAGAAATTAGAAATTAGAATAAAAATAATAAGAAATTATTTTATTTGTGTGATTAGTTTCTTTAAATATGTTTATTAACTTTATAATTAAACCGTTAAATTAATATATTTTAAATGTGTTTTATATGGTAGAAATATACAAGCCACACAATTGTTATGTATTTACAATTCTAACACTTTGATGTCATAAATTCACTTTTAAAATGTATCTATTATATTTTCGTTATGTGATATTAACATATTAAAAATTTGAATGTTATGAATATATATATATATATATATATTATTTATTTTATTTATTTTTTGTTTTCAGAGGCCTCCACTAGCATTGGTACGGGTGCGGCTCATCTTCTTCAATTTCTTGTGAGGTATAATGTCGCTTTGATATTTCTTCACTTCATGGAATTGAGTTTTAATAATTGAGAAATTTATGGCATATATTTTCTATCATATGTACATTTAAGTTTGATTTTGAATTTAGGAAGCTTAGCACTGTTTGAATATTTATGCTTTGGGAGATTTACATCAAACCCCTCAATTTTTATGCATTTCTGTATCTAATATTCAAACTTTTCACATTTATATTTATAATATTTGGTGCTATAAACATGTAATTGGTGTATTTTACCTTTAAAAGTAATGGGGATATTTTCACGTGATATTAAAGATTTAAGGGTTATGCATGTAAATATGAAACTTTTAAGTGTTTTAGATATATGCATTAATATATTTATAGAGACCAATTCTAAGGTTGGAATGGTCTTTTTTTTTTAAAAATAATATGTAGGAAAAAATAATGATAAAACGTTTTGAAATAAAATTTCTGTGATTAAAATTTAGGGGTGGAGTCATTAGAAATTTTATTATTTGACACGGATCTCGATATATTTTTTTAATAAGAAATATTTTATATTCAAATTGAAGCTCGTCGAAGGCCTTGATTTTTATAATTTTATTGTTAAATTGATCGTCTCAACAAGATTAATCTGATGCTATCAGTTAGAGTCTAATCAAGTCCAAATTAAGTTATTAAAGCACATTCAAATTGAAGCTCATCCAAGTCCTTGATTTTAATAATTTTATATGCAAATTGAAGCAAATCCAAGGCCTTGATTTTCATAATTTTGTAGTTAAAGTGATCGTCTCAACAAGATGAACATGATGATATTAGTTAGGGTCTAATCAAGAATCAAGTCTAAATTAAGCTATTAAAGCACATATAGAGATTTTGGATTATTAATTAATTGAGCATATGAATTTTAAATTTGATATATTTAGAGTCAAATTAAGTAAATTGATTAGAGAAATTCAAGAAGCTCAAAAATCACTTAACTATGAAGTTTAAGGCTCTCAAATTATCTAAAGATTTATTATGATCTAAGGGAATCAATGCGAGCGATGTGATAGGATAGTAATTAGATTTATTCATCGAATAATCAAAATGCTTCTACCTAAGAAATTATAAATTGATCATTTCTCTTTTCTTGAAAAAAGAAAGATGACTTAAATTTCAGTGTTGTTCTAGTTCTAAACTAAAGACCTGATAATAACTTTTGGTCATCATATCTGTCGACCACCGTCGTCCACTGCCTACTGGTTCTTGTAGAAAAAAATTGTTTGCCCATTCTCGTTTTCCGTGATGATTTCTGCTTGCTAACTACACATTCTAAATACGGTTTAACGAAACCTGTATTGAAGATCTAGTAATAACTCTTGGCAAAAATTTATTACAACCATTGTATCTAGAATACGATTGTTGTTACTAACACATTTTTTCTTCCTTACAATGTATATCAACAAATGACGTAAAATGGTAAACCCGAGAAAATGGCTGCATTCACAAACTAGTGGTACTAACTGCGGTCTATGTAGCCAATCACTACTGCATCTTCCCAATACGACTTCTGTGGCCAATTAACACTATTGCAGTTATCAATTACGGCCTAAGTGTTCAGTTATTACTACAGATTTTAACTACGGTCTTTATGGCTGACTGACACTCTTAGAACTACCAACTAAGGCCTATGCTATCAAGTTCTACTGTATTTTCCCACCACAGCTTCTGTGGTTGACTGAAGTTGTTATAACTACCAACTACAGCCTTTATAGCCAATTACTGTTACAACTTTTTCATTACAGTCTCTGTAGTTAATTGACGTTATTGCAACCACTAACTACAACATTTATGATCAACTATTCTCTGTTTTCATTTCCAACTGACCTTTGCTAGTTATGCTTTTACAACTGAAAACTATATATGTTATAGCCTAATTATGACAATTATTCATGAATTATAATTGCATATTTGTGATTATAATTTAGGAGAAAAGTTGACATATGTATTTACAATCACATAATGGATTAATTTGACTCGGGTAGATTATGTGGTTTTTTTTTTCTTTACATTGTTTGTGATGTCTCCTCCCGTTATTTTTTATTATCTATGTCTGATGGATCTTTGTGCAACACTAAGCCATTGAATTATTATGCTACCGCTGCGAAGCGAATTTTCTGACACGCAACAAGGTGTTGTGAAAAACGACGTCAATAAAGTAAAAAATGGAACGCGTAAAATTGCACACGAAAAAAACACCAGAGCGACACACAGATTTACGTGGTTCGACAAATTTGCCTACGTCCACGGAGCTGTAGAGAATTTATTTCTTCGAGGAATTATACCGTCGAGTGCCTCGACGTTTACAAGAAAATCTCTATTTTATTCTCTCTCTTCCTCTCTCTCTCTCTCTCTCTCTCTCTCTCTTCCTCTTTTTCTCTTAGCTCTCAAGATGACTTGGTTTGGTCTTGTTTGGCTTGCATTTCTTTTAAATCAAAAGAGACTATTTATAGAAACCATGAGACCGGTATGTGGGAGGTAGGTGAGCGGTAGGTGTGATACTTAATTAAGAAGTTAATTAAATCGGTGGACCGGGTCTCCACATTACCCAACATAAGGGGCATTTACGTACGTACCGTACAATTCTTATTTACTTAAACATCTAAACATCTACATTTTGATATTTAAATGCATAACACTCAAATTTTTAATAATATATAAATAATATTACCATTATAAATTTTTCAAAGTGAAAACACAATTTCATGCATAAATTTATAACACTAGTTGCTATAAATATAGATATCAAACTTTAGTTTTTAGATAGGTAATACATAAAAAAATGTGTGATATGTACTTAAACTTTCCAATAATTTAACTAGAATTAGGGCTATCAAAAAGTCTCGTTGTTTACAATTAGTTTGTATTCGACTCGTTAAGAAACTCATGTTCGATTCGTTTACTAAGTTAACGAGCCGAACATGAACTATATTTGTCTGCTCGATATATAAATGAGCCGAACATGAACAAAAACTTGTTCATTCATGTTCTGCTTGTTTTGACTCGTATTATATATATATTAGTATTATATTTCTAAAAAATTTAATTAACTACGAGGCTACAAAAATTTATAATCAATTAAAATTATAAATTAAAAAATAGAATAAAAATGTATTTAAGTGATTTTTAATATAAATAATTAGATTTAAATTTCTCCTTAACATCCTACGTATGAGGTTTATGATTGTCAAAATGACTTTATGTTCATGAACAACTCCTGTTCTACTTGCAATAAGCCTAAAAGTCATATTTTTTAACAAGCTGAACTCGAGGTGAAGCCATAATAATGGAGAAGTAATGATTCACGTGGGCTGCGGAGGCCTTGCTTGGAGAAGTTTCTTCTCCTCATGTGTGAATGATAATAAGAAGAGGAACGTGTGACGGTACAATTCATTTTCTTTTCCTTATTTATTTATATTAAAAAATGAAGGTCAAGTCGACCCAAAACCAATTCATTTTTTTAAAATAGTTTTATAGTTTTTGTCATATAATAAATTATTAAAATAAAAAATCTAAGAAGGAAAAATAAAGTAAAAAAACGTGTGGATCTTAGTCTACGAACAAATTGGAATTGACATCTAAGGATGGAGAAATATTTGTGTATGTATGTAAGACATACGCAGAATCGTGTATATATTAGGTTATTCGGAGGGTACAGATAGGTTACACTTAGGTTATACTCATTGTAATTCTTCCTGTAACCTAAGTGTAACCTATCTGTACCCTCTTAATAACCTAATATGTACGCCCTAATATGTACGCAACTCTGCTGCGTACGTCTTACGTACACAAATATTTCTCGGATGCGTTAATAAATATCTAAAATACGCATCTGATTATATTATATAGAATTCAAATTTGATAAATTGATTTATTAATGTTATATTTTATTTTTATGGTTCATATAATTAACATGTTCTATTAACGGTCAAAAAGTAATTTGGAATGGATAAAATAAGGAACGCGGGACTTGAAGACGCGGACGTTGGCGAACAATCGCGGTTACTGAAAGAAAGAAAGGTACGTCGTAGTTCGAGGATCGAATGCAGGGATGCGGGAATCAAATGAGCGTTTCGGGGGACGCGGTTTCAAATTTTCACGGAATAAATAGGGCCTAAATATGATTTTAGTGACGTCTTGGGCTTCTCAACTAGGACCGTAAACGAGACGAATTTGAGTGAGCTCAGGCTTAACTTATGTTGCGACTCCTTCAAAATTAGCTCGTGCTAGAAATTGACTCATGTTCGAAATTGCTCGTGAAGAGTGTGTTTGTGTTCGGCTCAAAATTAATTATAAAAAATAAATGCAGGGTGTTGGTTTCAAACCTCTATCAATTATGTGTAATAAAATACACAAACAAATTACCACGTGAATTGTTATGAATTAAACTTAGATATAAATATATAGAATATATTATTATATAAAAAATATGTGTATGTATATATTATTTCGAGCTAACATGCCCGGAACATGATCACCCAACTTTATTATTCTTTCTCGTGGGTTTAATTTCTAAAAAATGACGACTTAACGAACATACAAGAAAATATGCAATTTATTTATTATTGTTATGTATGATGTTTTATTTTTGATGTGAAGTTAAAGATCTGAGCAGTATGTATGTAAAAACAACAACAAGTCATTATCCCACTAAGTGGGGTCAGCTACGTGCATCATTTTTCTCCATTGGAGTGTCATAAGACGAATCTAAAACATATATTCCTCGACAACACTTAGTTTTATACTTCTCTTTTAAAAGTCAAATGCTCCTAAATTTGTGCTAATCGTCTAAAAATTTATGTCAAATGATAAATTTTATTGACGACCTATAAATTCACAAAATTTTCAGAAATATTTTTAAAATTTAATACTTTATTCTATTAATAAATTAAGCAAGAAAATAATTTCCTTATTTTTAAAAGCATTTTTCTTTTTTTTCAAACAATTTTATGGACCCAATTAATTGGGCCCATTCAGCGGCATTTGGGCTTTACGCGGAACTCGCTGCCACCTCACCCTGACCTGTCCAAGCTTCTTATGCAGCCTCTGACCAGTATGAGATGGGCCCTTTTTTATAAAAAACACGTGCCCATTTTTAATATTGAGATTAGACATATTTTCTTCCTAATTAATAAATGAGTTAAGTCGCACAACCCCTTAATTATTTTATCATTTATATTAATAATTAATATTTATATGATATTAAATATATGAGTGTTATCTAAATTTAATAGTTTAGGTGTCAGATATGTAAATAAGAATTGCATGAATTAAAATATAAATTTTAATGTTTAAAATAAAACTTTTTACAAATTTATTTTAATTTCTAATTTTAATTCTTACATTTTAAATATTTTGAATTTAAAATAAATTGTCAATGATATTTTAAATTATATTTATTAAACAAATGTCAGTTATGTAATTTTTAATTAAAATTATAAAAATATCTGATTTTATGCAATTAAATAAGTATTAACTATATTATCTATCATCATGAAATTTTTTAATAAATTATTTTCTCCACCAAAATTTTTAAGTTTATAATAAATCAAGCTCATTGAACTATCAGCTCGACATCACGGACAAAAAGTCTCAAATCGGATAGGTGTAGGGCCGAAGAGTAATATTTAAGTTTTGATCTGTCCACCTCTCTTAAGAGCTCTTTTGAGTTGTGACAAGTGTCATTAGAGTAGATTATTGTCTGTCAGGTGTGTGGACTCTCCATGGTCCAGTGGGAACCTCAGAGGAGTCGATCCGTGACGAGGGTGTCACGTGAATAATTTCACGAATAAAAAGTCTCATATCAGCTAAGTGTATGACCGAATAATAGTATTTAACTCTTGGGCTGCCCACCACCCATAAGAACTCTTTTGGAAGGTGACATTAATCTCATGTTTCAATTCTACAAAATAAATATTTAAAATATTAACATGAAAAGTATATTTCATTGTTATAAACGTTATAATTATTTCACTAATCACCTTTTAATCCAGCATTTAGTAATAATAACTAACATTTAAGACCAGGTGCTGCCTAAGTCAAAACCCCCCGAGCTCCATTGCAGCACAGCTCCTTCCCGTAGCCCCCATATCCGCCGCCGTCGCCGGCAGCTATGTCGGTGGCCTGCGGCGTGGAATGCGTCGTCTTCCTCGGCTGCGCGCGCTGGGCATGGAAACGCCTCACCTACGTCGGCTCCTACGACTCCGAATCATGGCCTCCCGCCTCCGATGACGAAATCGAACCCATCCCTCGCCTGTGCCGCACCATCCTCGCCGTCTACGAAGACGATCTATCCCACCCCCGCTTCCCCCCTCCCTCCGGCTACGGCATGAACCCTAAATGCCTCCTCAAACGTGTCCCCTACGAAGAAACCCAGGGCCGATGCCCTCCCTACCTGATCTACGCCGATCACAGCCACCGGGAGATCATCCTCGCCGTTCGCGGTCTCAATCTCTCCCGCGAGAGCGATTATAAGGTTTTGCTGGATAATCGATTGGGAATGCAGATGTTCGATGGCGGGTACGTGCATCATGGATTGCTGAAGGCGGCGACGTTTATACTTAATCGGGAGTCGGAGTTGCTAAGGCGTGTGATTGGGGAGGTGGGGGAGGAGTATAAGCTGGTTTTCACGGGGCATTCGCTGGGGTCTGGTGTGGTGGCGCTGATGGCGGTGATTGTGGTGAATCACAGGGATCGATTTGGGGGGATTGAAAGGGATCGGATCCGGTGTTATGCGATTGCGCCGGCGAGGTGTATGTCGTTGAATCTTGCGGTGAAGTATGCTGATGTGATCAATTCCGTCGTCCTGCAGGTACATATTCTTACTCTTGATGTTTTGCAAGATAAGATTTTGGCTTGACAGAAAATTACCTATAAATGGTTTGATTATTGTCTGTCTTGTATATGAAGAAATGTTTGTAGTTTGAAAATATATAGTCTTGTCTTGCATCCTGAGTCAGATTTAGACGAGAATTTTTGAGCTAAAATATTTTTAATATATGTTTTCTTAATCTTTTTATGGTTTTTATGGGGGAATTTGCATAAAGATCACTCATTTTTTTATGAATTTACATATCTAACACATAAATTTTTCTTTTTTACATTTATATCACTATCATCTTTCATATCACATCAGAAAAAACGCCATTTTAACTTCTAAAAGTGAAATTCTCCTTTTCATGCATGGGTTAGGTGTTATGTATATAAAATTGAAGTTTAGGTGTTATTTATGTAAATACATAGGAATTGAGTGGTATGTATGTAAATCTTTCTATTTTGTGTTGTTAAATTCTTTGGGTGATATATTTGGGAAATTTACATACATACCACACAATTCTTATGCATTTACATGTCTAACACCCAGAGTTTGATATTTATATTTATGGCACCTTGCTGTTATAAACCTATGCATGTAAATGTGTATTCACTTTTAAAAATATGGTGATGGTGGTATTTTTTATGCGATTTTAAAGACTTGAGTGGTATGCATGTAAATACGAATGTTTAGGTGTTGGGTATGTATGTGAATGTCCCTTAATGTTTAGTATTTGAGAAGCATATGTTATGCTTACATTTTGTGGTGATCTCTAAATTCTTGTTCTTACAGGATGATTTCCTGCCAAGGACTCCTACTCCATTAGAGCATATTTTTGGATCTATTTTCTGGTAAAATTTTCGTGTTTTTTGTCTTCGAATATAGCATCTGTGCTGATCAAGAATTCTGCTAAATAAGTTTTTAAAAAAGCTTTTTTTTTTTTTTTAATGCTCTTGGATAGCTTGCCATGCTTTCTATTTTTAGTATGTTTGAGGGATACTTTTATACCAGAAAAAAGAAAGCTTAATGATCCAAGAAGGCTCTATGCCCCCGGGCGAATGTATCACATTGTTGAGAGAAAAGTTTGCAGGTAGAGATTTGCTATCTAGCCCTTTTGTTCTTTTCGAATATTGCATTTTATGCATTTTAGTCATTGACTAATTTATATTGTCAATGCTAGGCAATGAACAAAATAAAGTTGTCTTTTTTATCTCCTTTATTTTGTTCAAGTTGCAATTTATGAAATATATATACAGAATTTTGGAAGGATACGAAAGTCAAATTGGGTTCTACTTGCTTTGGTTTCTAGGACTGAGTTAATAAAGTGGATCTCCTATGTTTTTACATAACTGATACCTAAACTTTACTTTTTTACATTTATATCGCCCAAAATTTTCATATCACATCAAAAATACCATCATTTTAACTTTTAAAAAGTGAGAGTCACCTTTTCATGCAAAGGTAAGATGGTATGTTATGTAAAATTGAAGTTTGGATGTTTGATATGTATCTTCCAATAATGTTTGATGGAAGTTGGCTTTGGTGATATGGTTCATGCAGATGTGGAAGATTCCCCCCTGAGGTGAGGACTGCAATTCCAGTTGAAGGCCGATTCGAGCATATTGTGCTGTCATGTAACGCAACATCTGATCACGGCCTTTTGTGGATTGAACGAGAATCGCAGAAGTTATTCAATGTAAGATTCAAACACAACTCCAACTAGCTTGTGAATTTTATCTCAAGTGTTTTTGATATTGTTCTATCTCCATTACATTCATTTGTCAATGAATCTGAAAAATAGAATCTTTTTATTTTTGTTATGTGCGTGCATAAATCGATATTAGTGCCTTTCTTAAACTAAATAGAAGTGAATGAAGAAGAAAAATTATAAAGTTAGCTTCAAATTAAGGGAAATTTATTTATATACTGCGGAGTATTATGTATTTACATATCTAACTTCTAGCCTTTCATATTCACATCTACAACACTTTGTTGTCATAAATCTATGCATGAAAATGTGTATTTCACTTTTAAAAAATAGGCCATAGTGGTATGTTTAATAAGATGTTATATTTGGATGGTATGCTCGTAAATATGAAAGTTTAGATGTCAGATTGTAAATACATAAGAATTGTGTGGTATGTATGTAAATGCCCCTAGAGTCAATTATAGGAATCAAAACTAGATACATTAGTCAATTAAACTTGAAAAGAAATATTGGTGAAGATACATTAGTCAATCAAACCCTATTTGCAGTTCAAAATAAGTCAACACTTGATCTATTAGTCAATCAAACCCTATTTGCTTCACTAAACCCTAAACCCTTGTAACGTAAGCAAAATTCAAATGCCCTAAACCTATGCAGTTAAAATAAAGAAGTACCCATAGGGTATTATGCAATTACAAAATGCGAAGACTTAAAATAGATTTTACAAAATTACCTTATTATAGATATCATAAATTATATTATTGGCTGACAAAATGTCATTAAATGGTCAAGTTAGAGCAAAAATATGAATTTACTGTAACATGAAATCAGAAAGGAAAATATGAGATGTGAATATATAGTATTTATATAAACATAGAACCTATTTAAAGAATTAAATATAAGATACTAGAACATTGACTTAAACATGTACTTAAAATGGAACAAAGTACACCAATAAGGCAAGCGTATACTATTAATATGTTTAAGGACACACAGAGTGTGTTGCTCGTGTTAATTTCTCCAAAATGAATTAAAGAAGTTATCAAGCACTCAAACAAGAATGAATGAAAAATGAATTCATAAATTTGACTTCAAATTCGTGTTACAAGACTAATCATGATTCACTCTGTAGGAGTGTCAAATCAGCTTAGCAGGCCGAGTTCAGGTTCGATCCAAATTTGACCTGAATATTAAACGAGTTAGGCTATCCTGAACTTGACTCCGCCTTCAACTCACTCGACCCGTATAATCCATTTAACATAAGACATTAATTATTCTGGTTAAAGTCAGGTCAATTTTGGTCAATTTCTGATTAACGGGTCAATTTTGATTCAAATTTGAGCTGGCTTGTCAAACCGAACCTGAATTTTTAGAGTGGAGTTCAGGTGAAGTTAGCGTGTAAGTTCAATTTCTTACACCCCTAATGCACTTGCTAAAATGGATAGTCCATGTTTGAAAAACTGAACCTCTGGAAACTATAATAAAGAAAAGCTCAACATGCATTTTGCAGATAAGAAAGGAAGATGCTGCAACCACAACTGCTCCAGTTCAGCAGAAAATGGAGAGGAAACAAACCCTAGAAAAGGAGTACAAGGGTGCACTAGAACGAGCGGTCACCTTGAATGTGCCTCATGCAAACCCACCATTAGAACCCACAGCAGATGAGATTAACTCTGCACCATTAGAGATCCAGAGTGAAACAATTATCAACTCTTCGCACTCAGAAAACCAGAATGGAGTTGCTTTGAAAACCGAGTCCAAGTCCGGCGGGAGAACGAATTGGGACGAGCTGGTCGAGATGCTCTTCACCAGGAACGAATCTGGCAGCCTCGTCCTGAAGAAGAAAATGGGTGAACGCGAAAGTTAGTAGCCGTTTTGTTTTCAGTGTAATATGTTAGTTCTATAGTCTATTATTCTTTAAATTGTATCATAAAATAAGCTGTATTGTGCTGATCTGCAGCTATAGGCCATGTTTTATGTTTTTTTTTTATTTTTACCATACTGTAGGTGTAGAGTAGGAAAGGTTGTTGATGGAAACAAAAAAGGTGCTTTTTGAAGCTTATGTTTGTATTTTTCATTTGATTAATGATATGATCGTTTTCTATGTCATTGAGAATGTAAAATTTGATTGTAATTGTACAGCTAAATGTTTTTTTGTTAGCTGCATTATTTGTTTATTAGCAAATTTACTTACATGCGGCACAATTTCATTTTGTATACATCTCTAACATTTAAAATTTGGCATTTTAACATTTGGTGTCATAAATTTATGATGATAAGTTGCATTTTACTTTTAGGAAGTTAATAACAATGATATTTTTTTAATGTGATGTTAAAGATTTGAGTGTTAGATGTAAATATAAAAAATTAGGTGCAGGATATGTAGATACATTAGAATTGTATGGTATGTATGCAAATGCCCTGTTTTTTTTATTATGTGTGAATAATAACTTTTTCTTAATATTAGGCTGATTTATGAATGTATCCAATTTTCAAATGATTCTCCTGAATTTCAGTTTTAAATGTCAATTTTTTCCATCTTCCAAAGGAGAAAATATTATGTGCACGAAGATGATGATGTGAATTGCACTACGCCGCCAAATCCGCTCGGCCGTTTGCATGTCCGGTTCACCAGAGGTACTATTTTCTCCTGCCAATGAGAATGTATGGATGAAAAGTATCCCTCGTTAAGTTTGATTTAACACAGATATAAGATCTGATTGAAGTCATGTGGCTTAATTTCAATTTAAGAAAAGCTTAAGCTAGATTTGATTGTAATTCAAGCCTGCAACTAAGATCCAAGATAAAAGTTTAATTTGATTTTTAATTTACAAAAAAATAAGTTAATAAGTCGAACAAGAATATTTTTTTTTGCACTATTCTTTCAATAAGGGCTGCCAAAACGGTTTGTTATTCGTGAGCAGTTCGTGTCTGACTCGTTAAGAAGTTTGTGGTCTATCCGTTCGTTAAGTTAATAAGTTGAACACGAACAATTTTTTTGCGCTCGATATATAGACTTTTTTTTGTGTTCGGCTCGTTTTGGATTAAAAGTATGTATATATATATATAAAAAATTAATTGACTGCAGAGCTGCAAAGAATTTATAATCGATTAAAGTTATTATTTAAAAATATAAAATAAAAACATATTAAATTATATTTAAATAATGTTTTAATATAAATAATAAGATTTAATTCTTGCCCCAACCCTTAACATCTTATGACCACGTGACTACAGTTGTCAAAACGACTTTTAGTTCATGAACAACTCGTGTTCGGCTCGCTAAGCAAATAAGTGGAGCACGAATATATTTTTTGTGTTCAAAATATAAATGAGCTGAACATGAAAAATCGCATTTTTTAACAAGTTGAAGACGACCTGACCCTGGGCTCTCTGGGGTTCGGCTCGCTAAGCAAATGAGCCCGAACACGAACATATTTTTTGTTTGAAATATAAACGAGTCGTACACGAAAAATATCATTTTTTAACGAGCTGAACACAGAGTTAAGTCTAGGCTCACTCGTGTTCGACTCATTTACACCCTTATTTAGAGTGACCCGTTATGGTCTAGCCTACTGTGGCCTATGTTGCTAACGACTATCATTACAACATTCTACTACAGTTTTGTGTCTAACTGATGCTCTTACAACGAATTGGTATGACCTATGCGACCAGTTACTACTATACTTTCCCATTATGTATTATGTGGTCAACTATTGTCATTACAACCTTTCACTACAGCCTATATAGTCAACTGACGCTCTTGCAGTGACCCATCACGACCTATGTGACCAGCTACTAGTTTTGTAGCTACTTACTACAAACTATGTGGCTAATGTCTGTCAATTCAAACTTGCACTACAGTCTTTCTGGCCAACTGACACTCTTGCAACAACCCATTATAACCTATCTCGTCAGTTACTATTGTAGCATCCCACTACGGATTATGTGGCCAACTGCTCTCATTAAAGCCTTACATTTACATCTATCAACTACATATGACAGGCTCTCAAGCCAGCAAACGCTACTGAAGCTACCAACTATGGCATGTTTGACAAATTATGGTCTATCTAGTTAACTGCTACTACAGCCTCTAACTACAACATACGTAAAAACTCCAATCTATGTAGCTAACTGCTACTGCAGTCTGCAACTATGGCCGATGTGAGAAACTACAATCTATCTAGCTATCTGCTATTGCAATCTCTAAATAACACCAACATAAATTATTACGACTTATGTGACCGATTATTACTATAACTTCTCACTACAATCTTTGTGACTATTTAATGCTCTTGTAGCTACCAGATAAGACCTATGTGGCCAGTTACTTTTGTAACTTCCCGCCATGGCCTCTGTGCCCAACTAACGCTCTTGCAACTATCAATTATGGCCTATGTGGCCAATTTCTATGACAACTTCTTACTATACCCCCAGTGCTCGACTAATACTACTAAAGCTACCAACAATGGCCAATGTGGCAAACTACAACTTCAACATGATTTTTTTAATGATTAGGTTTGTGTTTTATTGCCTAATTATGATAATTTTATAGTCGTGCAATGTGTTTTTGCTATGTTTTACTGGATAAATGTGTTGAGTACACTATGGGTAGTTGAAGGCATTAAACTGCTACGTAGAAGACATTAAAGAAAGACATTTATTCATTTTCTAAGCAACATATTTTAATATGATCATTAGAAATATTTTGAATTTCTTTCTTTCTATTTTAGAAATGAGTTCTTCTAATTTTTATAATCTCACTATTATAATCATTTCTTCCATCATAAGAAAAAATTAATTTAATTTCCTATTTATCACACATTACAAATTTGAACTTATATTTACACATTGATGCTTAGTATATATATGTTTTTTTTTAATTTTTTCCATTTGGAAAATTTTTAATCACAATTTATGCTATCATGTAGTAATTTGTCGCATGTATTATCAATCATCTTAGCATAACTATTTTTCTTAATCATGTTTGAATTTTATTTCATTAATAATTTATTTTATGATGATACACCACCAACAAGTTTTCATCATCCAACACGAACTTCGAGATAATATTTTGAGCAAGAAACATTCAAATCTTGATCAAAAGTCATCCAGAACTCCGATTTCAGTAAATTAATAGTCTAACTGACCGTCTCGATGAGAACGACCCAATGATATAAAAAGTAGTCCAATCTGAATCAGAAGAAGCCCGGATCAAATCATTAAACCGCTCTTAGAGGATTTTCGAAGGCATTTGAAAGGTAAAACGGATGTCGAATCTAGCGAAGTCATAGTCGAATCAAGCGTCTCGACAAGAAGAATCCAACGAGCCCAAGATTGCTCAATTCTGATATCGTTAAGGCACTCGAATGTCCATCAAACATCATCTAAAACACCATAAATAGAGTCTCACCCCTCACATGAAGGAGGGGGATATAGACAGAATTTGAGGCTTTGAGAAAGAGCTCAAATCCAACATCATTCATGCCATCATCGACCACCACCGACGATCGGCGACCACCTCCCACCTCTGTCGACCACCGTCGGCCATCGTCGACCACCTTCGATCACCGCTGACCTCCGCCGACCGTCATCAACTACTGTCAACCACCGCTGACTGCACGCCGTCAGTCGACGTTATAACTTGGAAAGCTAGTAATTCTTTCCCATCTGTGGGACAAAGGGGTCTCTGTAATCATCAATCAATAATGGATTTTCACAATTGGGCTAGGCCCCGTGTTTCTCCCCTTTCTGGGCTTTCCACGTAAAAGTTTTTGGAGTCATCACTGCTTGTTTCTCTTTCATCTATGTGTGTGTTGAAATGTGTGTGTTGAATTCATTCTCGTACAACGCTAAGACGATAATCCGTTACTCTACTGCCGCGGATTTTCCAGCACACATCAATGACCAACTCTTCTATCCAAATATTGTCATTTTAACGATTCCAATTTTACATTTTTAATCAACATTTTTTAGCTAAATGTCAAGCATATTGATATTTATTAAGCCCGTTTTTTTAAATAAGAAATTATAAAATAATAATATTTTATTAGTACATTAAAATAAATATCGCACTACAAAGTTAAGATTTTAAGCTATATAAGATTTAAAAAGCATGGCTAGTTATCTAACACGTAAACATTCATATAGATTTTTTTTTTTTTCTTAGTCTTAGAAAAGAATGGCTAGAGGTTTAAGACGAGTCCCGATCATCCCTAGGTATACTAAATATTCAAGTATTACACTCCACAAACAGAGGGATTCAAACCCGTGACCTGAGGGGACTTACAATCTTCAGAGACGTTACTCTACCAACAAGTCTCAGTACGCGCACGCCTAAACATTCATATTAAAACACTGATGCACATCAATGAATGGTCGAGCATGATTGGACATATATATGATTTGCATATCAATGTGTTCCCAATATTTATAACAAAAATTAAAAAATATTTACAAATTACTTGTTTCCATATTCTCTATAGTTTCATTATCATACAAATATACTAATAAAATATATTTATGTTTGTGAAAACATAACATTTATTTCATTCACCATAACAAACACAACATTGATATGGTTAAATTACTCAAATAATAAAAGCAAAAACAGTTGGATAATTATCGCGCTCATTATATAACCATAAAATCAAAGCTACCCAAAATAATCATACATACATACATACGTACATACATACGTACATATCACATACACGACGACACAATTCAAATGAATTTATATACCCAAAACATACAATTTAATATTTAAATTTATAAGATTGGTGTCATGAACCTATAAAAAGTTGCATTTCACTTAAAAGACAAGGTTTTTAATATTTAGGATTTACTTGTGACATTAAATCAAATTCAAAGAGACCAAAAACAAAGAAAAAGCAATTGAGTGAAATATAAATCTGAAAGTTAAGAAGGATTGAAAATACATGACATTAATATGACAAGGCATATGATATCTATTAAAAGAAATTTGGTTCAACTATGAACTCTTAAAATTTGAAATTTACATAAAATGATCATAACATTATTAAGTTTGATCAAAACATCCAAAACCAATTGTTTCATATCTTCAATCTGTTCTAAAATGAGTAATTTACATACCACCCAAGTCAAGTGTATTTACATATCTAACACCTAAACTTTGCCTTTTACATTTACACCACCCCAAATCTTTCATATTACATAAAAAACACCATCATTTTAACTTTTAAACAATTTCACGCACGACTAAAATGGTATATATATGTGAAAATTGAAGTCTAGGTGTTATATGCAAATACAAAGGAATATAGTGTCATATATGTAAAACTTCCTAAATCAAATTTATGCCTTTCCTAAAATCCAAATTTGCAATCACATCAAACTTCCATGAGAAGCAGAGAACCTTAAAGCTAGAAACATAAACTACATGTATCAATGCATTTAATCATATTCAAATCAAACTTACATGATCTATTCTGCAACCCCATAATCATCTTCATCTGAATCCCCCTCCGAGGTCAAATCAGAGCTATCTCCATCATCATCATCATCATCATCATCATCTTCTGAGAACTCAAATTTTGTTTTTGCGGTCATCCTGCTCATTGCAGCTGTCTTGCTAGCTCTCTGAGAACGCGAGTTCACGACGCTAGGAGTGAACGGGACATGGAAAGTAGCTGCAGCAGCATCTTCTACATCATCATCGTCATCATCATTGTCCGAAGGCTCTCGCCGCACCCTTCGTCGTACGGGGGCAGCCCTGGCTGAGAACGGTTGTGGAGTTACCGGCGGCATTGCCGACGGATCGAATCTGAGATTACCATCCAATCCAAGCTTCTCTGGTACAATGAAGTTGTTATTAGCTCAAATCATAAACAAGGAAAGTTCTGCAGAATTTCTATGTATTTACATATCTAACATCTAATTTACATATGCAACGCCTACACTTCAATTTTTACATACATGCCAGCTTTCCTATGTATAAGAAGGCGAGTTTCACTTTTTTAAAGTTTACATGGTGGCATTATTTTTTGATGTGATATAGGGGATTTGGGTGGTGTAGATGTAAGAAGTTTAGGTGTTCGATATGTAAATACATAAGAATTAGATGGCATGCATGTAAATGCCCCTTTTATTTCTTTTTACATTTTTACTGCCCAAATCTTTCATCTCAAAAGATGAATACCACAATTTTTTACTTTCAAACAATGAAATGCACATTTTCATGTATAGTTAAAGTAGAAAAACTGAAGTTTAGGTTTTAAAGATATATAAACACGCGAGAATTGAGTGTTGTGTATGTAAATATTCCATAAATGAATTGAGCAGGTTATATTATTAGATATAAGACAGTGTGTAGGCGTTCTATAGATTCCTATATAAGTTGTATAATGTTATAAATACACCTCCCTAGAGGGAATTGGAGTCATGCAAAGCAAATGAATTATGTTTTGGCTAGACATTCACTTTCCCCTAATACTTATCCTGTAATTGATTTTCTCTTATGGCTCTACGATTTTCAAAGTTTTAGGCAAGCTTGAAATTGTCAAACTACTAATTTACCGCATTCAATATCTACTTTTAAGAAGTTATTCTATTTTGTTCACATCAATAACAATTACCAAAAGGAAGATTAACATACAGACCACTCAATTCCTATCAAATTACATATCTAACACTTAAATTTTAATTTTTATATGAGTAGCAGTTTATGTATGCATGAAAAAGGTGTATTTCACTTTTTTTAAATTAAAATTGTGATGTTTTTTTTGTGGCATAAAAGATTTGGACGGTATAAATGTAAAAAATAAAAGGGACAAAAATGCACACAATTCTTACATATCTCACACCTAAGAGTTCATATGATACACAAAGCACTCAAATTTTTAATACCTCATAAAAATAGCATTGTTATTCTTTTTTAAAAGTGAAATATATATTTTCGCACACCAACTTAAAGCACCTAAGTTTGATGTCTGTAAATATGAAAGTTTAGGCGTGAGCTATGTTCATAAGCAATGTGTGCTAGGTATGCAAATTTTCCGAAGTAAAATTTAGGTGTTAGATTTGTAAACACATAGGAATTGGGTGGTAGGAAAGTAAACACCACTTACCAAAAATGGCAGAAGCAAGATCATGTGGGAGTTCCTGATCAGGCTGTAGATCAAGGGATCTGAGTCTTGCAGCCATCAGATTCAGTTCTCTCACAAGTTCCTTATCGGTTGAAACCGCTGAAATCATGCCGTGTATGAGGCCCCGCATGCATTTTATGGCTTCCTGTTCCTCTGATCTGAATTGTATAAGCACAGCAATTCTACACAAGGCTGCGAGATAAGACTTCGCAGCAGAGGTCTTCTTCTCCGTGTAATTTGTAACCTACATAATGTAAAATATATATTTTCATGATTTTTCCTGCATTAAATTCAGTCTGAGAGTTCAAATTGTTCCAGGGTAACAATATAAATGAGCAAAATGTCAAAAGGGTCCCTTCACTCTTTGTAGGGATCCAAGTTAGTTACAATCTGTAAAAATATCAATTTAGTCTCGAGACATTTTTAACGAGAACTAAAATAGTCCATATTAAGGGAAACATTTCCATAAGGAATATGCACACATAGCTGCGTGCGTAATAACCCCTCAATAACTTTCGTTTCGGGGTTATTATTGAGGTATTAATTCCAATAACATATAACCCCAATAAACTTCGCTGATTCTATTTCAGTGTTTTTCATAGGTTATTATGGGGGTATTGCGGGGTTATTGGAGCACGCACGCGGAGTTGTGTGCATAATTTGTATGTAAATATTTCCCCATATTAAAAGAGTTTGGTGACTACTTTTTAACATTTTTATAAATTTTAAGCTGAAGTTATTCCATATAAATAGTGAGGAAAAATTTTGGCACTTTATTCGAACATAACTTGTCTTTGATTTATACCTCTGCGGCAATGCGAATTGCAAGTCCATCTTCTCCGCAATCAAGTTCAAGTTTTGAACTTGATGAAAGAGAAGAACTTCTCGGGCTTTTGTCAGAGGAATGTTCGTCCTCAAATTCTTTGGAAAGCATAGGCATCTGCATCATTTGCAACATGAACCGTGAAGCTTGGACTGCGAGCTTTCTCCTTTTGAAAACGGAAGGAGGAGAACCTCCTGGATTACCATAAACACCAGGCCACATTGAACGCATGACAGGAACAAAAGCTCTGGAAACGCACCCCTGTTGGGGTTAAGAAAAGAAGGGAATATAAAAAGTTTTTAACTGGAACGAAAATAGGAATAAAAAACTTCAAATATTAATTTTTTTTATCATAAATATGGTTTAGACGTAAAACTCGCCTTATGTTTGGGTAAGAGCACTGGATAATGCTCGAAGAATACAGACAAGCATTGTGTTAACCTGTGGGTATAACGAGTCAAGTATAAAATAAAATTAGGATGAAATTAAATTCCAGAAAAGTAAAGATTAAAAGAAGGAAGATTTACATACATATCACTCAATACCTATGCATTTACATCTACATGCCACCTTACCTATGCATGAAAGGTTATATTTCACCTTTTAAAAGTTAGAATGGTGATATTTTTATGTGAGATGAAAGATTTGGGTGATATAAATGTAAAAAATTAAATTTAAAATACATAGGAATTGAGGGGTTATGTATATAAGTATCCCATAAAAATGAGAAATTTAAACAGGTAGTACACAATTCTTACGTATATGTTACTCATACTTCAACTTTCATACTTACACACATGGCATTTTGGTGCTCTAAATCTATGCATTAAAAGATATATTTCACGTTTAAAAAGTGATAATAGCAATATTTTTGTTGTGATGATAAAAATTTGAGTGATGTGTGTGGATAATGAAATTACCAAGTGAGATATGCAAATACATAAGAATTGTGCGCTATGTTACCCATGTATGTAAATGCCCCATAAAAATTCAAGAAATGAAAGTCGAACCTATGCATCTCCTTGGTTTCATCACTGAAATACAAGCTAATCAACCTGCGCAAGAGCAAATGATGATAACAGATAGGTATGCTCGGATATTTCTCACTCCAAAGGAGAAGCTTCGCAAAGCCTTCTCCAAGAACAGAATGAAGACTTTCATCTTCCTCATTTTGGTTTGTTGAGGGGCTAATATCTTTTTCCATCGCAGCATATAAGAGATTAATCACTCCGGTGCTTGCATTATGCTCCAAATTCAAGGAACCAGGCGATCCAAGCTTAGTTGCATCAGAGACTGAATGCTCAGGATCCAGATTTATGGCTCTATCAACCACTTCAGGGCCATGCCATGTGATGAGATCAACCAACGCCTTACAGGACATCACACTAACTAGAGCAGGGCCATCCGTGAAGAGCAGCCTCAGCTGCTTTACTATGTCTCCACTTGGTCTCCACTCTAGCAGTCCAAAAAGACACAGGCATCTTGTAGCAGCCCTTTGTAAATCAAGGTGAGCTTGTTTTGCCTGTTACTCCACACCAAGAGGACCCACAGGAAAGAAACCGGGAGAGAATATTATTATCAGGTAAAATATAATTCAGAAAAGAGCAAAAACTCAAAATAATCCTCTGGCTAATAATAAGTGACCAATTTAGCCCTTGATTTTATAGCGCTCCAATTTAGTCCTAGATTTGATTTAGTCCTAGCCCAGATTCCATGATTAAAATTAACACTAACAATTAATTTTGGAGGATAATTTAAGAATAATAAATTTCAATGAATTTTATTTTTTTATTACTCTATTATCATATAAAGTAAATTATTTTGGCATTTAATTAATGAGAGACCAAACTTATTTGAATGTAAATTTTTTTTTTTGTTTCTCATCCTCCATCAAAAATATTTTTTGTTAAATTAATGATTGACAAATTAATATGTTGATAGTTTGCACTTGATTATTACTCTTATTTTTTTGTATTTTTCATGTTGATACTGCACTTTAGGAAGGCTATTTGTTGTTTTTGCATGTTGTAGCATAAAAGGGGACAAACAAGAATAGAATTGGATCAAACTGGAGATTGGAGCAAAAATTGAGTCATTGGGCACCTAGGCACCTGGCCACTGGCATCGAGGAGCCAAAACCTCCTTAAATTAAGCAAAAAATTTCTTACAGGCGGAAATTGTTGCTACTTACCGGGCGCCGAAGGGCCGGGATCGCGGCGCCTTGGCGCCGATCCCTTGGTGAAAGTTTTTTAAGTGGGTGGCGCTTAAGGCACCAACCCTTGGCGTCTAAGCGCCCAAACTTGAAATGAGCAATTACAACAGTTCAAAACTTGAATTGAAGGGAAAAAATATAAAAGGCAAGAAGACGAATTTTAAGGAGCTTTTTATCAATTTTTTTCTGTTAATTTCTGGGAGATGAATTCTTCAAAGGAGATAATTAGTGAGATTTGAAAGGATCAGGAAAAGGTGCATTCATTGCTTGCTTGCTTTTAAATCCATCTTTCTTGTAAAAGGAGAGATAAGTACACTTTGTTTTGTATTTATTGTTGGCTTTCACTGAAGAATTCTATGCATGATTTCTTGTTCTATTTCAAAATTTGTGTGGATGGATTTCTAGATGAATAATGAGTAGAACTTTTAAATTTTTTCCTTTAAGTGTATGGTGGAAGAATAGAGTTGAATCTCTTTATATGATCTGATCTGTAATTGATTAAAATAGTGTTAACTTTTACTTAACTTACTTCCTATGTGGCGAGTAGGAATGTTAAATTCCATTGTGAACTATGTGATCCAAAGATACATAATGGAACGATATAAGTTAACCACATAATCTCTTGGCAGTAAGAATATTACCTTAGAGTTTATGCTCACATTCAAGGAGTTGATTTAATTGGATTGGTATAGAGATTTAGGGAACTAAACTCTTGTCAGTCAAATTTTCGTAGACCAACGAAAGGGGATAAGAAATAGGCCAATTCCCGGTTAACACTAACTTTTTCACTTGTCCGATTTATATTTTCCATTAGATTAATTCAAGGGGGAAACTTCTTCAAACTTGAATTTCGTACAAATATTCTCCTGCTTACCAGATTAGGCTTGTTTAATATAACTTTAGGATTAGTCTAACTTTAACTTACAAATTGCACAATTTCAAGCTTGGACAGATAATAGTAGGCTATAATTTCTCTTAATTAAGTTCATCTTGTTTCCTGTGAGATCGACAACCGGACTCAAATATCGGTACTACTGATACGCCACGTATATTTGCGTAAGCCACTCCTGCTTCGAAGCCCTTGATGCGTGTCACAAATTATAGTCCTATTAGAGATTAAATCCCATTTCTCCATTTTTTTTTCCTTAAATTCAATTAGAAACTCAAAGACCCAAGAGAGCTGGAGGGAAAGACGAGATTATCTGCTGCTGTTTCCACGAAATCCTTTTCTCCTTCGCATGTTGATGGTTGCATCAATGTCTGCTTTAGCTTGCTCTGGTTGCCGGTTCACCAGGCCAAACCGATGCAAGTCGAAGCAAGGCTTCCATCGCAGTTTCTGCAGGCCAAAGCTAAGGATTCAGTCAAACTGACAAAGCAGTGAAGATCCACCCCAACAATAAGGAAGCAGCCAAGGACACGGGTGGAAGAGATCAAGCTGTGAAGGTCCAAGGTAGAGGTGATGAAGCAGCAAGGTCACAATGGTTTTCGTAAATTATAAAATGTTAAGAGGACCAAGTTACCCTCAATAACGGGTGCATCTCCCTTAAATTAAATTAGAAATTCGGCCTGAACATTATTTCGGATGTACTTTTAGTAGTAATATTTTGAGACTAAATTGGTCATTTTTTGATAGCCGGGGAGTATTATGAGGTTTTGCTCATCCAGAAAAATGCAGAAAACTAGTTAGTCATACTAACCCCAGGGATCAATAGAGAATGCAACAGTTCAGTGGGTTCAATTGCTTTCCCGTATAGGTCCCGTAGAGATCTAATGTTCTCTAATAGTAGTGCAGCTACTGCTAAGCAATGCATCCACTGCGTAAAATCTGCTGTTCTTTCTCGGCAAGGTTGAAGGAGCTCCTTCAAAACACTAGTAACGGAAGCTTCAAATTCTCCAGCAGCAGCGTAAACTCTTCTCGCCAGTTCTGCAACGGCTCTCGCCCAGTACCTATCTCCACCCAAACTAACTCCATCGCCCATGACAATCTTGTTCCCATTGTCATCAAGATCAAACTCAATAGGCCTGAGTAAAAGTTCCTGCACGAAAGAACTAGCAATCTTCCTGTTTGTGCTGTCTGAAAAATCAAGCATTGCTCCCAGCAGTAATAACTGCCTCGAGACAAAGCGATATGCTGATCCTGAAAATTTTAAAGAAGCATTTACATACATATCACTCAATTCCTATGTATTGCATATCTAAATACCTAAACTTCAATTTTTACATACATACCACCTTACAATATGCATGAAATGGCATATTTCATTATTGGAAAGTTAAAACGGTGACATTTTGTTATGTGGTATGATTGTTATGCGATATTAAAGATTTGGGTGGTATAAGCATAAAAAAATAAAGTTTTGGTGCTAAATGTGTAACTACATATTGGGCGGTATGCATTTAAATGACCCAAATTTTAAACACCATGAATACACTGGCACCATAAAATTATTATGGGCCAAAAACTTGCTTTATCAAACAAATAGAAAGCGAGGCATGATTACAAATGTCACCTGCCAAAAGGTGAGCTCTCACCAAATCAACATAATCAGATATTGTCTCCGGAAGGACAGTCTCCAGAAGGTCATTCTTTTCTGAAGCCTCTGATGCATAAACAACTGCTTCAGTACCAGTAGTATTTGCGGCATCAGAACCTTTAACCTGTGTTCAGAGAAGACTTAAAAATGTGAATAAACACAAATTAATTTCATTCAAAGGATTACCATTTCACTAAACGGACATCAGAAAAATAAAGTTATGGTTTTTATGATGAGATTTGTCAGTGTGGTAAGGTAAAGCAAGGCTGGTTCAGACACATAAGAAGGATGAATACGTTCTAGATCTACTGATTCAAACTTTGAAGCAGATTTAATTAGTAAAACATAGGAAATCATGATTAGGCATGTTAAATTGGTGAGTAGAACCAAGAAATTATCATGCATAGAAAAGGCAAAACAAGATGAGAAATGTTAATCCTGCAAGCTACAGCACATGACAGATTCTAATGCATATAAAATACCAGGCGCCAACGATTCAATGATATGAAATTTGTTCTTTTTTTCCATCAATTACAGATTTGGACAGACATCTTGAAAAACACCTATATATGTGAGTGTATTGTGAAGATACTTGTGGAGAAATATCGTTCATTCACCCCCTTCCTGCTACCATTCACAGCAAAAGTACAGGCAAAAACATGTCTCCTTTCCACCAGCCCTTCGACCTTCCACTACAATAGTATGCATAAGCATATCAACAGAAGTATCGAAATAGTTCCCGACTCTTTGCAAGAGGTCATGTTGATCTTAGAATCTGTAAAAGCACAAATTTAATCCCCAGATTCTTTAATGTGCTGACATAGTTCCTACGGAAGATTACTTCAGCCTCAATTTAAAGAGTTTGTGTACTACTTCGGCGCATTTATAAACTCCGGGACTAAAATAACCCTATGTAAATAGTTAGGGGACTATTTTGGCACTTTACTCAAAGCATACTTTATAGAGACGCAAAAATGTTTAACACCAATACATACCGTACTGCTTGAAAACAGTCACGTTCAAAGATGTTCATACTTCATGCTTAAAATATGCACAAACAGAAAAGACATTAACAGCTGGAAAGCTAAACGAATCTAACCACTATTTACAAAAATGAAATTTCAAATGACATCCGAAGGCAGAATTACTGTCCATACTTGAGCTTCATTTTGCAGATGTCTACAAAGTTTCCTCCAGTAAAGTGCAGCTTCTGCCTCCAATAGCTGAATAACAGAAGTGCAATTTCCTGCCAAGAAAAGCAGGGAAATGAACGGAATGAAAAGGATAAAAGCAAGAAAGTGGTTAAATGTCATCAAAACCGCAATAAAATTGCACCAAATACATGAAGAGGTCTCAAAATGAAAAATAGCTCAAACTGCATTTCATTGTCACAACATTTTCTTTAACCCAATTGTTTGGATTCAACTTTATGAATCGTCTGTGTTAAACCTATTTTTCACAACAAAATGTTATTCTATTAATCAAATTAAGTAAATTTAGCTTTAGAGGTAATTGAGCACGGGATAAATTTAGAAGCACTAAGAGTCAAGAAGAGCTCGAAAGGGGAAAAAAAGAACATTAAATCAATTGATTAGCTTTGTGATATAAGTAATCAACCAAATTCAACGATTTTAAACTCGGCCGAGATTGAGAGCTGTTGCTAAGCCGAAGTTGATATGCGAAGGAAGGGAAAGAAACAAAACATAGATATTATATGAGAAAAGTGCCAAAATGCTCTTATGACTCTTTTAGAAGTCTATTTTAATCCCAAATATCATAAAAGTGTCCATTTAGTGCCCATACTACTTTTAATGGGGATTAAATAATCTTCTATGAGGACTATTATAGCCCATATTAAAAAAATTTGGGGATAAATTCGACATTTTTATAAGTATGTGAATAAAAGTAAATAGTCAATGATTTTATGAAATTTTGAATAGAATTAAATTAATAAATAGAAGTTTGAAATAAATCAGCGACCTGTTGATTTCTTCAGGTCGAGTATAAAAGATTAAAATTTCAACACGAAGAAAATAAGAAAATTTATCCCAACAAGAATCCAAAAATTTAGTGAAATATTCAATTTCCAAAAAAAAAACGAAAATTATTCATGTCAACAATTGTCTACAAATATATCAACTAATTAAGCATTGACATATGAAAATTTTTTATATTGAGCAGATTGTGATATTGTTGACAAAGTCAATTTCATACATATATGATCACTTGTTAATAATAGTTGAAAATATTTTAATTGAAATCAAATTAAAATCAATTGATAAGATATAATGCATAATTAAGCATGCAATATTAAATATTACATATCATATTGTATTTTTGATGCATAATAAAATAGTTTGAGTGCAAAGAAGTACATATACATACTAAGTATGTGAATATCGATTAAAAAAATGTAATAAAGATCATAAAATATCATATTATTTTGTGATAGTTAAGTAAATTATGATGATAACTTGTGCAAAAAAGTCAAAATTTTAAAGAGAAGAGTCTCAGTAGAAAAAAAAGAGATTCCTTCCCATTGATATCAAAGTTGGGAGGGGATATAACCTGTACTAAGGAAACATTGATAACAAAGCAAATTATGGTGATAACATATGCAAAAAGAGGCAAAATTTTAAAGACAAGAGTCTCAGTAGAAAAAGAAGGAGATTCTTTAATATTGATATCAAAATTGGGAGCATTTAACCGGCACTTGGAGAATGTTGATAGTTATAATGTTGGGGTGATCAAACTTTATCAACAATTATTATTATCGATAACCTAAGTGATGACCTAATAAATTAAATATTTCAAAACCTACCTAAGCACAATATTATATGACGCTTGTAATATAATACAACAACAACAACAAAAAAGCCTTAATCCCACTACGTAGGGTCGGCTACATGAATCCTTTTTTTCCATTGAGTCCTATTTAGTGTCATATTTTCATTTAATTCTAGTAAATTAAGATCATTTTTAATACAATAAGCCCAAGTCTTCCTAGGTCTAACTTTGCCTTTCTTAACACAAGTCGAATTTAATACATCTAATCTCCTAATCGGATCATCAGATGGCCGACGTTTAATGTGACCAAACCATCTAAGACGACTTTCTCTAATATTGTCGGTCACAGAAGCTAAACCAACCCTATCACGGATATATTCATTTTGCATTTTGTCTCTAAGTGTAAAGCCACTCATCCACCTAATCATTCTCATCTCAGCAACACTTAACTTATTATTATGTTTCTCTTTTAAAGGCCAACATTCAGTGCCATAGAGCATTGCAAGTCTCACCACCATCTTATAAAATTTTCCTTTCAGTCTAAGTGGTACTTTTCTATCACTCAGAAGGCCCGAAGCATTCCTCCACTTCAACCAACCAATTTGAATTCTACTATTAACATCCCCATCTATATCACCATCGCTTTGAACAACGGACCCAAGGTATATAAATCGTTCACACCTTTTAATAATTTGATCACCCAAAGTCACACTTCTGTTACTAGAGCTACTACTAAAATTACATTCCATGTATTCAGTTTTAATTCTACTTAAATGAAGGCCTTTAGACTCCAATGTAGACCACCATAATTTTGAGCATTAAAAATAAATAGGTAAATTCACTTACAAAATGGATTGGTGTAATGCAATACAAATTTAATATTTAACCATTATATTTAATTATGCTAATTATAACACTTAATGTTTATGAACATGTTATATTTAACTTGTTAAGTAGCAAAATATATCTCTTTAATAGTACTAACATATTAAACTAGATATAACTAAAAATATCAAGTTTTATGTTAGTCAAATCAACATGTATATTATTATTTCTTTCTTGTGTGTTTAAACTTTATTATAGAATTGTCTATATCATTGAGCATTTAGCTCATTAAACCCTAAAAATTTGATTTCATAAAAGGAAAAGAAAAAACCTATGAATTTGATTTCATATAAGGAAAAGAAGCAAACATATCAATAATTAGGTGACAAATTTCTCTATATAAAACTTTATTTGTACAATTTTTATGTTTACAAAGGACGAATGTGTTTGATGTAAATTAAAGGCTTCTGATATGTATGATTTTATATGAAATTTATTTCAAGGCTCTTTAATTTAGTTTGACAATTGCCCTATACATGCTTTTGTATTACTATTTATGATAATATTTGAAGAGTTGAATTGAAATTGTTTGTTCGGTGACATTTAGAAAAAATATATCTCTATTCATTCTATCCAGATGAGAAAAATTTATCCCATGTTTTGTCATGGTATCAGAGCCCTAGGTTTTCACACCTATGGGAATTTTTTTAGGCCTTCATTGGTATTTATCTAAAAGGTAAAGGAAAAGTTATACAAATTTTTGACACAAGACAAAAACAAAATGAAACGACCTTTGATGCATAGGATGAACAGGATTCCATGATTATGACTTGGTCATGGAGTTCAATGACACAAAAAATTAGAGATACGTGTATGTTTCCCATCTATGCAAAAAATCATTTGGATACTCTTCACCAATTGTACTTAAAAACCAAAAATGTTGCACTTCTGTATGAAGTCAAAGTAAAAACCATTACTACGAAACAAGGCAACAAAATAGTAACAGAGTATGTGAATATGTTGTAAAATCTATGGTAAAACCTCGACCATTATAGAATTCTTGAGACAAAGCCCTGAGGATGTCGTCACCTTAAAAAAATTTATTGAGAAAGATCAAGTGTATGACTTTTTGGTTGGACTAAATGCAAAATTTGATCATATCCGAATTCAAATAATTGGCAAGAAAGATGTCCCTTCACTAAGAAGATTATCACGTTTATTCAAGATGAGAGTCATAGATGAATTATGCTTAAACAAGTGACAACTGAAAGATCTGCAATGGTTGCCCAACAAAACTCCAACAAAAATAAAACTAATAGAACATCTGAAAATGACACTCGAGGTAATATTTGGTACATACTGTAAGAAGCAGAGACATACTAGAAATGTTGTTGGAAGTTGCATAGGAAACCTGCTACGTCAAGCTAAAAAAGGAGTCAGCGGGGTGATAAAAAAATTCAGCAACAAACTCATCAAGTCTCCACCACAAAACCCACTTTACAAAATTAAATCGCAAAGATTCCTATAGGAAGTAAACCCAGCCAAGTTAATTAAGCTGATATTGAGAAGCTTTGAAGGTTATTGTGATCATTGGAGCAGCCAAGTGGCCCTTGTTCATTAGCATTCTCTAATAACTCCCTTTCTTATAGATTACATGTCTTGAATGGGTTTATATAAGACTTTTGGATCATTAACTCTGGAGCAACAAATCCTACGCCACATTCATCAATTCAATTTACAACATATCCATCCTGTACGAGCAATAAGAAAATTGTTTTTGTTGAAGTTACTATTACCACAACGGCTTGTGTTGGTCACATTCAACAAAATTTATCATTGTTATTAAAAAATATCCTCCATGTTTCTAAATTATCCACTAATCTATTGTCTATTCACAAACTAACTCATGATATGAACTATAATATCTTGTTATATATGTATTTCAGGATCAAAATTTAGGGAAATGAATTGGCTAATCTACTATCAAGGATGTTTTTGTAATGTCATGTTATTTTTTTACAAATAAATATGACATTTAGAGTGAACGTTTTTGTTTTAGTCATCCTTCATTTACTATTTTAAAAACAATGTTCCCTTCATTATTTAAAGAAGTTAATGTTGAGGATTTTCATTGATATATTTGATTTTGTCAAACAAAAAAGAATTTATTTTCCAAATAGAAATAATAGAACTTTCCCTTTTTATTTGATTAACATTGAAATATGGGACCCCTCTAGCATTCCAAATTTTAAAGAATTTGGTTGTTTTTTCCTTTCATTGATAAAAGAGTTTTCTTGTTTATTATTGCTAATGTTAAGGATTTTCATTATGATATATGTGATTTGATCAAACATAAAAGAGTTTATTTTCCAATTAGCAATAATAGAACTTCTTTCCTTTTTATTTGATTCACATTGATATATGGGATTCCTCTAGCACTCACAATTTTATAGGAGTTCAGTAGTTTATTTATTTCATCGATAATTGCATTAGTCTCGAGGATTTTTCTTATCAAACAAAAATCCAATGTGACCGCTATCCTTCCAAACATTTTTGTCATGATACATAACCAATTTGGTGTCAAAGCAAAAAGGATTTAATTTGATAACACCAGAGATCATTTTAAACAATTTTTTTCGCCATATTTTTTACAAGAAGAAATATTTCATGAGTCATTCTACATAAATATTCCTCAGCATAATGGGATCGTTGAGAGGAAAAATAGTCACATACTTGCCACAACCCATGCTTTACTATTCCAAAATCGAGTTCCAAAATCATATTGTGGGAAGATGTCCTCACTAAAACCCACATTATAAATCGAATGCCCTCCAAAATATTATGTGAGCAAACCCCTATGCAACTCCTCTCTTAGTTTTATCCTAATAATCGAATCACAAATAATCTTACTGCCCGAGTCTTTGGTTGTCCTTCTTTTGTTCATGTGTATACTAATAACAAAGATAAATTAAATCAACGAGCAATAATGTGTTTGTCAAGTATTTCTAACACAAAAAGGCTATAAGTGCTCTCACCCACCTGCATAAAAATTTTATATCTCCATTAACATCACTTATGAGGAAGACCAAACTTTTTTGTCTCTTAGCATTATCTACAGGGGGAGTCTAGTCTTATTGGGGAAGATAAGGCGAAAAGCCTACTCTTTCTTAACCTACCCACACTACAATCTTACTCTTCATAAGAGTCTAAGAGTGCGTTTGGGGCAGCGGTGTGGTGTCACATCGTTGTTTTTCCTATTTGGTAAAACTATGTTTTGTTTACGTTCTCAAAAAGCTACAGCTGAAAGTTGCGTTTTCTCACTAGACTTGGCTACCTGCGATGATTGCTAGAAAACTGTAGTTTGACTTTTTTCAGAAAAAGAAAATTATAATAATCATCACATCTTTTTGAACAGCAGCTTTTTCAGCAATATCACAACTGTTTCTTCAAATAGTTGCAGCTGCCCCAAACATACCCTAAATCACTTTCATAAGAGCGATTTCTACAACCCGAATTGCCCCCACAAGAATCAAACCTTGAAACAATTGAATTAGTCCCTACCAATGATAAGTTTGACTTTAGGAGGTATGCACATGCATATTCGAGAAAGTGAAACCTATAACCTGATCTTCTACAACTGCAAACCCCATGGCTTGCCCTTGAAAATGAGGTATGCATAAATCCAATTTTCTATCCTATTCCAATTAATTATGACTTACCTATTGCCCTGGGAAAAGGGACAAACAAAATGCACTGAACATCCAAGGTATCCATTAGCCAAATCAGCGTCTTTTCATAGATTTTCTCCATATCACAAAAGTTTCTTAGCCAACTTGAACTCCATCCCAACTTTAAACACCTCGTCAGAGGCATGTGATGAGAAGTGGAGAGAAGTACTGAGAATGGAGATGGAAATACCTGAGAAGAATAAAACATGAGAAATAGTAGAGCTACCATAAAATAATAAAAGCAGTGGCACACAAATAGGTTTTGTCATAAAATTCAAATCAGTTGGGTCTCTAGAGAGATACAAGGCAAGGTTGGTTCCTAAAGGCTACAAAAAATTATATGAAGTAAACTATCAAGTGACAACTAGATCAATGGCTAAGTTGAAGATAGTAAGGGTTCTCTTGTCCTTCGGCATAAATTTGAATTGGGATTTACAACAATTTGATGTGAAGAATCCCTTCCTTTACGGTGATTTAGAGAAAGAGATATATGTAGATTCCATTGACGTTTGGAGGTAACTAAAAGGGAACTTGGTTTGTAAATTGAAAAGGGCATTGAATGCACTCAAGCAGTCTCTAATAGCTTTGTCCACAGGTTTACAAAGGTGATGTTTAGTGTCAGTTATAAAAAAAGTCAAGATGATCATATATTATTTATTAAACACACGAGTTTAGAGGGAGTTACCTTTTTTCTAGTGTATGTTGATGACAAAATTTGATACCATTCTAAGGCTCCTATAAAGGATTTAGGAATTGAGTTTTGTGGGAAGGTGATTGTGGCATGAAAACGGGAAGATAATACACGAGTTTGTGGAGTTTGGATGAGAATAAATATTGTTCGACAACTATCCCAACTGAAAAAAGCAAAGATGGCATCAAAACAACAATGTACAAATTTCGAGGAAGTTCACCACATGTTCCTGCACAAGCTACAGACACACCACTTACAAAAATAAAATGATAGAGCAATCCAATATGATAAAAATCAGAGATACAATCTCTATAACACAAACCAAATCAAATTCTCCCAAAAACGTAACAAAAAACATATAAATAGTCTCACAGTAGAAAGTACATAATTAGATATAATAATATAGGAAAGAAATCAAAAAAGGAAGAGAATAAATGTAGAAATAAAAAATTCAAAAACCGCCACAGTTGGTATCTGAAATCTCGAGATTTTCCGCGATCTTGCGGAATCCCACTAACGCGTGCTTGATCCCAAGTTAATCAAGATCATGTGATTCTAACAAGAAAACTCCCGCATCATAATTGTTACTGAGAATGATGAGAAAGAAAATGAAAACTTAAAGAACTACCTGGCAAAGAAATTTGAAATCAAGGATGTGGGAAGCTTGAAATACATTCTTGGGATATAAGTAGCTTATTTTCTACAAGGTATCTACATTTCCTAACAGAATTATGCAGTTGACTTCTTGAAGGAAACTGATAAATTAGCGTATATACCTGCTTCAACTTTGATTAATCCTAATCACAAACTTGGAGAGACGAATAATGACAAGGTAGTTGATAAACAAAAGTTCCAAAAACTGGTTGGGAAGTTCATAAATTTGGCACACACTCCACCCAACATTGCCTATGTTGTGAGTGCAGTAAATCAGTTCATGCACAACCTTAAAGAAAATCATATACAAGCTGAAAATCGGATACTTCACCTCCTGAAACTAACCCGAGAAAAGAAATTTTATTCAAGCAAGGTGAAAGGCTGATTCTTAAAACTTATACTGATGCAAACTACACAGGATCGTTGGTTGATAAACATTCCACAACAGGTTATTGCATGTACTTGGGTGGTAATCTGGCCATATTGAGGATTAAGAAATAAAATTTGGTAGCTTGATCAAGTGCAGAAGCAAAATTCAGAGCTATGGCTCAAGGCGTGCATGAGCTACTGTGGTTGAAGATCATCCTTGAAGATCTCAAGATAGAATGGAAGAAACTTATAAGACTATACTGTGACAACAAGCCTTCCATCAATATTCCTCATAATTCAATACAAGACGATAAAACAAAGCACATCGAGATTGATACACTTTATAAAGTAGAAGTCAGATAATAAATTGATTTGTACTCCCTATGTGCCTACAAAGGAACAACTTGAAAATGTGTATACAAAAAAATTTAATGTTCAAAACTTCTCAACAATTATATTCAAACTAGGAATGCATGATATCTATTCACTAGCTTGAGGGTGAGTGTTAATAAGCGAACATTTAATTTAGGAAAGTTTTAATAGAGAAAATTTTTAATTTATAAATGTAATAAGCCACTTGATATGAGGATCAAATTTAGGAATAGAATAATTTCCTCAATATGGAGATCCAATTCATAAATAGAATAAATCCCTTCATATTGGGATCAAATTTAGGAAGAGAATATTTTAGTTTTGTCATTTCATTATTTTTATTTTTTTAATATATTTCTATTGTAGAATATATACATATATAGATTAGTATATTTAATTAAAGATAAGATCAGATATTCATTCCGTGTTTTTTATTAGTTATGATAGTAGTCGTCTCGACTTAACAACCAACAATATTATAAAACATGTTCTAGGAGTTTAAAAAAAACTTATTTCATCTATTTGCTTGGTGGATCTTGACAAGGATGGTATCAAATCAACACACTAGCCGAACAAAGAAAACTAAGTGATATGCAAGACAAATTGCTGCACCATAAGAGGCGTCACTTGAACCCTTCCTAGGGTAAGGTACTACATGGTAGAAACCACTGCATATCACTTAGTTTTCTTTGTTCGGCTAAGGTGTTGATTTGATACCATCATTGTCAAGACCCACCAAGCAGCCATATGAAATACATGGCAGGACAATTCTTTGCAGCATAAGAGGCGTCTCATGAATCCTTATTAGGGTAAAGTGCTACATGGTAGAAACCTCTAACTCATTAAGGAGCTTGTGAGTTGAGCTTATCACGTCGCGTGCTTCACCTAGAGTTCAAACTCAAGCTCAATTATTGTTTGATCTTGGGTTTAAGCTCGCCAAAGCTCAGCTCGCAAGCGAGCTTGGCAAGTTGGGCGATGGTTACATAAACGCCTTCTTCGGTGATCTGCGCAACACTTCTTGGTCTTCAACCACTGATCACTTAAATGCCTTCATGGGTGAGCTCCCAATGCAATTTTATCTTTGGCCAGACTAGTGAGCTTGCTACCATAACTACGAGTCAAGCTGGAGCTCAAATTGAGCTTGAGCTCGAGCACAACCTTGCATTTTGATAGAAAAGCTAAACATGTGCCAGGAATGACCAAACTCGGCTCAACTCGTTTACACCTAGAACTGCATCTTAAACATGACCCTAAATCGTACATGTTGAGGATTTTCTTGAAAACTTCCAAAGTTAACCATTCTTATACGGGATAGTCTTAAGAAGGGTAATATGATAAGAAATTAAAGCAAGGGGATAAAAATGTGAGACCATTAAGACAGGGCAGACAATATCCAGATGGATGAAAATTTGGGTTGCCCCTAATTATAATGTTATGCAAAAAATAAAAACTCCTTAACTTATCGACAGCCTTAGAGTGACATGCAAAAATCTATTGGTCACAAAATCAAAGATTATCTGTCCTAGATTGCTGGTTAGCTATATACAGTATCCTGGAAATCCTAGTGATAAATAATTAATCGAGCAATACAAAAAAAAAGATAAATTGCAAGAGCAACTAAATATCTAAAAACATATAGTTGGCATGGCATCCATATAAAATTAGCATACCTTCACTTCCATCTGATTTTGACAAATATTGTCTGATAGTCTGACCTTCCTTAACATGCACCATACCATCTTTTAAAAGTACATCCATCACTGCTTCTCCAACTGACTCGTAGGTTTCTACATCAAGAAATCTCAAGAGAGCAAGAGGATCCTGATTGCAGCATTTTCCAAACCACTGTTCTTTCAGCATCTTAATGCACTCTTTCATGACTGGTGGAGACCTATCTGAAAGGCCCCTCTGGAGAACAGCAGTCCTAAGCTTAATGCTTGTTATCAAGACAAGATGAAATTTAAGGATGTCAGAATGCATAACCTTTTTTTTTTTCAACACAGTTTCACTTTCTTCTTTAATTATAACAAGGCAATTTACACACATCCCTGGATTCTTATGCATTGACATATCTAACATCTAAACTTCAATTTTTACATATATGCCACCTTGCATATGGATGAAAAGGTGCATTTTTCTTTTAAAAAGTTAAAAGTGTCATTTTTATGTGCTAAAAAATGCTAGCGTTGTAAGTGTAAAAAATGAAGTTTTGTGTGTCGGATATGGAAATACATAAGAATTGGGTGGCATGTATGTCAACCACATGATTGATATCTATTAGCTTTTAAGAGTGGACTTACCTAAGACTTTGAAGCGGAAATTTACTTCCCAATACGAAGTATGCAGCCTTCCTAACTGCCTCACTAACATCAAGAGTAGATTCAACAACTGAATAAGACGTAGCAATAGAAGGTGGCAGCGATAGAACAATCATTTTACGAACGTCCTACATGAGCAGAACAATTAAAACCTCAACAAGAACAAAAAAGTTGTAAGAAAAAAGATTATCAGGGTGGAAGCCGGAAGAAAACCCTACAGGATTTTGCTCCTGAGACAAGTTCTTCAGGAAGAGTTCAACTATATTTGAGTTCTCTGCATCAATTGCAAAGCGTGATAATGCACATACTGCAAAGCCACGGATCGTTGGCACTTTGTCTTCTAGGCGATGCTTCATGTTTTCTATAACCTCATCCCACACTTCGTCACTCACTTCTGTATCATCTGGTAGACGCATAATAATCTACAAAAAAGAGCATATAGAATGAATTAACCATTGAAAAGATAAGTAGAAAATACCTGGATTTGAACGTAGGGAGGATCCTTTTCAACTTACAAAAGTAATAAAGAAAATGTGATAAAATGAGGTATTAAGAATTAAAAATGACATATGAAGGAATAAGAATACCAATTTACCTCATTTGACGGCTTCACTAAAAACAAAAAATAATCATAATAATAATTAATTAATAAATAAAACAAGCGAGACTATCCTTAAGTAAGATAATGTCCATGCAATCAGATTGTAAGGTAAGAATTCATTTGGGCATTGGATTCATTCTTTTTGTCATTCCTGGCATGCATCTCATCAAAATGTGGCCCATAGTGCAGAAAAAATAACATACAGTGTTTCACTTTTGGGTTTTTTTCAATATGTCCGTCTTTTTCTTCTCATTGATTGATGAAATAAGTTTTGACATTTTACATCAAAAAAACTCTATATATAAAAAAGATTTTATAAATTTATATGAAATATGACAAATCTATGTAGTTTTAAAGTAAATATGAGAAATTGATCATACTTCTGATTTTAAAAATCAAATAAATTAACAAAGGAAAATTACAACTTAAAAAAGTATAATAATAATCTTCTTTTTTTTTCAAAGCTACAATCTTAAAAATGAATTGAAAAAATGTTGCGGCTCCACCAAGGCTATGTTCTCTAATTTTTTCAATTTAACATTTTAGGAAGTGGGAGAAACTTCTCATTAAAAAAGTATCTTAATTTGAAATGCCAAGAGATATGTTTCACTCTCTTTCTAAGTATTTAATCCAAAACAGATAAAAAAACATCATTTCAACATAGAGTATTATCATAGATCATCCACTTTTTCATCTTCTCTCCCCGCAACTTTATTATATACTATATGAGTGAGACAAAACGCATGTCCGTTAAGATAAGGAAGTGCTTCCACTTTAAGGAAAAGTTTTTACAAAGGGAGATGTAAATGATCAAAAAAACATAAACATCCAAATGATCAAGAAAATGCTTTGGAAAGTCATAATATTATCAAATATAACTTATCAATGATATATAAATAAAAATTTAGTAAAATATTTTTAATTAAAAAAATGGTAGAATTTTAGGACAAAAAACTCACTAATCTCATTAAGTCAATAATTAATATACATTCAACACAGAATAACCCTCTTAAAATAAATGGGAAATTCAAATCATAGTGATAAAAAGGAAAGAAATAAAAATACAATAATGGATAAATAAGGGAGAATAATTTCTCCCCTAAAATGTAACAACGAACCCACAATTTCCTAAACCGTATGCATATCAACACTCCCCTCAAGATGGGTTGTATATGTCATACATCCCAAACTTGTTGCATACGCAAGAATGTCAGCAATCTGATTTTGAATTAGGATATAGTTTTGTAGAACAACCCCTCCATTGATCTTATCAGAGATGCAAGTATTTGTCAATCTCTATATGTTTGGTTTGATCATGGTGTGTTGAATTCTTTGAAACAATGTTGGTTGACTGATTGCAACTAAACATCTTAATAGTGCTTTGGCTCCTCATGTGAAGCTCCGCCGATAGTTTCTTAGCCACATCCCTTCACAAATTCATAGGACCACGGAACGATACTCATAGTTTGCACTACTTCTTGCCACCACAACTTGCATTTTTATTTCTCCAAGTAATCAAATTACCCCACACAAATTAACAGTAACCAGTGATAGATTTATGTCAGTCGGTTCTCCTACTCAGCTAGCATTAGTGAAAATCTCAATATCACGATTCTCAGTTTCTTTGAATATTAATTCACGTCTTGTAGTCATCTTTAGGTACCCTAGGATTCGAAAAACCGCTTCAGATGATCTTCTTTTGAATCATTCATATGTTGGCTCACTATACCCACCAAAAAATATTGCTCAGCCTGGTATATGACAGATAAATAAACTTTACCACAAGCCTTTAATACCCCCCTTATTCAACTGAGGCGTTATCCTCTTCTTTTGAAGTTTGTCAATTGGGATCCATAGAAGTATCTTTTGGTTTGCATTCCAACATTGTTGTCTACTTTAATAAGTCAAAAATAATTTTTCTGAGATATAACATGTCTTTGTTGGATCTAGCTACTTCCATTCCCATTAAGTATCGTAAAGTTTTAAGATCTTTGATCCCAAACTCAAAAGCCATTATTATTCTGATTGTTTCATGTCCCATTATGTCGTTGCATATAAAAAAGACATCTACATATAATAGGGATGGTTATCATAACTTCTTGATTGATTTCACAAACAAAGTTGATCAGTCTGACACTGATAGTACTCATTGACAAAAATAGTCAAGGTGAACATTTCAAACCATATTCTAGGAGATTGTCTCAATGTTGACCTCATTTTTAGTGAGGTCTAGTCTTTCTCACATTTCAAACCATATTTTAGGATCTAGCCTTGGGGATCTCACTTTAACTATCTTAGAAACTTAGAAATGGGACCCGCCTTGTTCTAGAAATTCAACCCACTTCTGTCCTCTTCTGGAATTTCCTCTTCTGGAATTTCGCGTGTGTGGTATCAACTTCTAGCACTTATAAGGATGAAACCAACATGAGAAAACCCAAAAGGGATTCCCTATAGGACCTTCCTGAGCCTTAGGGTGGCCTTTTGCATAATTCGCACTCCCGCGCACAAAACTTCACAATTCAGAGAGTCGGCGCGTCTAATCGCCTCAATTCGCTTCGTCTACACTGTTACCTGTCCAATGCTAGAGTTAAATTTCTTGAAACGATCGATCGCGGGTCGAGATTTTGTGAAATTTGAATTTTAACGCGTTTTTGACCCGATTGTCGACGACGTCGTCCGAGTAACCCCGGATGACAAAACGGACTACACCGGCACGTTCGAAGCGTCAATTTTGCCTGGGGAGGACACTCATTTCGTTACGTCGCCGCGCGCGAATAAATCGAATATAATTTTATATATATATATATATATATATATTTATA
>NW_018165002.1:158225-160001 GCF_001263595.1 Phalaenopsis equestris | reverse complement strand
TAGGTCCAAGAGACGTTGGTGGCTTCGCCTTCTGTGAGCAGGGAGCGTGTCCTTTTCTTCTTTGACCCGATTCGAGTGTCGTGGACTGTTGGGGGTGGTCTTTTTTCTCTTCTCCTCTATTCTCTGCCTATAAACACAGTTCCTTTTGAAATTTTTAAGGTTGTTAAGAAAAGTTTTCTGAAACGAGAGTAGAAATTTTTGGCTGTGGGAGAATTCCAGGAGGAGATTTCTGTGAGAACGTTTCTTTGAGGTGAATTCTTGAGTTGCAGTGCTTTACTTTGGCATTATAGAGGTACTCTTCTCCCCCCCCTTTTTCCTCAGTGCCTCGTTGCTTTTTGGTTTTCCCTCTGCCGAGCCTTGAGTATAGTTCTGTTGGATAATACAGCATGCTGGTTCACTTTACTTTCATACATTTTTGAGGTATTCACTTTAACAGCATGTGAAGGATGAAATGTGAGCATGTTTTAGGATTTAGATTTGAATATTTGCTTAAAACGGTGGCATGTTTTCTGTTTATTGCATCATATTTATGTTGGTTGCGATTTGGATAATTGAAGCATGGTTTTGGAATAATTTCTACTCCTCTTGCAAGCATGTTGGGATGTGTATTGTTAAACTTTCCGCTTATCTTTCGTTTAGCATGAGATATTGAAGAATTTATAGGGGCTTTCATGCATGCTAGGGAGGTTTCGGCTTTGGCATCTTAAGACTTGCTCTTGCTTAAAAATGAATGCTAGGGAGTTCATTTTACTGTTTTATGCATGTTTGGGGGCTCGGTTTTGGCTTCATGTGGCTTTCCCTGGCTTGAAATATATGCTATGAGAAAACTTATTTAATTTGAAAAGTGTTATAGCTTGTTCTGAGGGCTGGGTTTAGCTCCTCGTGAAGTTCCTCCCCTGTTCATATATTTGTTGGAATAACTTCATGCTTGGAATGTTTAGACATGCAGGTTGTTCCTTGGGCTTAAAATGGCTAGATCTTTAATATTGTATGGCTTTTGGTTCCTGTTGAGCTCGGTTTTGGCTTGATTTGGAGTCTCGGTTTTGGGTTTTTGTTGGTGCTCGATTTTTCATTTCAGGAGTATGGGGTGTTGACTTTTGTGGAGACTTGAGTCTTGACTTTTATTGAGATGTTGAAGCTCTCTTCCTAGCTTTAAGAGCTCTTGAGTTCGGCCTCTACTGGACTTGGTTTGGCTCTAGTTGGGGGCTGTGTTTGTTCTGTTTAGCCTTGCCGGACTCGGTTTGGCTCTAAAGTGGGGGCTGCGTTTGCTTGTTTTAGCCTTGTTGGGTTCGGTTTGGCTCTAGTTGGGGGCTGTGTTTGCTTTGTTTGGCCTATGTTGGGCTCGGTTTTGGCATCCCACCGATGTCTTAGCTCAAATATATGTGTGGTGGATGTTTATGTTGGTTCGGAAGGACTCTGTAGTTGTTCTTGTGCATGGCATGTGTTGGTTCTATATTTTGATGTCTCAGGGGTACGAAAATGTTTTCTACTATTTTGTTGTAGCCCGAACTCGAACCTTAGCTGTGGTTCAGCCTTGGCTTGACTTGAGAGCTTGGTTTGCTTTGCCTTACCCTTGCCCGAGAGGTGGTTTGGATGTGGTTTGCTGGCTTTGGTTCCTATTACTACCCGTGAGGCCCATTCGAGTTTCTTAAGTTTAACTTACCCCATCTTGTTGAGTTTGAATCATTTGAATGGTTGTAGATGGATCAAACTTGTTACTTTGAGAGATTGGTGATATTTTGTACTCTCCTATGTATATCTATGTATATCAAAACT
>NW_018165002.1:157520-158152 GCF_001263595.1 Phalaenopsis equestris | reverse complement strand
GCCGTGATGCCTCAGTCGTGAGTTTCCTCCCCTTTTGTGCCTCGGGTTTTGCCTTGGCCGTGAACCCTACCTGCTGTTCATCTCTTTGTAGTGATCCCGATCGTGAGCATTTATGTGATTTGTATGGGAAGATTTCTATGCTTATTTGATACGTGAGGTTATGGATTAATTCGGCAGTGGAAAGATTTTGATATCAACTTTGGATCTGGGGAGGATTTGCAAGCTTTATTTGGGAGAGTATTTGGTTGATTTGATTAATCTTGCGTTCTTGGGGTTTGGAGAATCAATGCAAAGGGATATTTTATGATTGTTAGTAAAGACCTCGGGCCCTAATTTTTCAGGTCTTTTCGATACGAGTTTTGAGAACTGATTCAATCTCTTTTTCGGTGTTTTAGATGGATCGGTGTCTCCTCTCTCTCACCCCATTTTTGTTTTTTTTCTTTCCTTGATTCTTGGTTCGATTTTCGATGCTTATGCCCGATGCATAAGTGTCCGCGTATAGCCTTTTGCTATACGTGAAACCATCAAGGGGGGGGGACGGTGTTGATGATAAAGGCACACCGAAGATAGAGCAGAAAGATGCCCTATCCTATAACATCAAGATCCAGGCATTTGATGAACAATAGGATATG
>NW_018165002.1:155765-157453 GCF_001263595.1 Phalaenopsis equestris | reverse complement strand
AGAGCGTAATCGATTCGTGGACAACAAAGGAATTTCTATAAAAAAAAAAAGAATGAAAAGAAGATAAGTTTTGATAAATCATTTTCAAACAAAAATATACTTTTCTACGAAACAAAAATTGATAACTCTTCTTTGCATGTTTAAAAATTTGTGTGTATGCAAAAATATAAAACGTATTTTAAAAGTTGGTTGTCCACCTGACGAATACCTCTTTAGGCTGGGAAATAGCCCTCTAAGTGAGGTTCAAGACACACTTCTAGACGAGTAGCGGGTTCTCTTCGGGTGACCGAGTAGCCTTCGTGGACCCTCAAGAATAAATATAGCTGAGCCTAGTCTCATATGAGTGCTTGCGGTCCCCCTCATATGAATCTTCTTTTTGTTTTATCGAAGTTTTGGGACGGGGCACTCGTGTTACTTTTCCTTTCTTTCGGGATTTCCCCAGGAGTTTTGAGGATTTTCTTTTACTTGAGTCTTGTTTTTCATTGATTTTTCTCAAGTTTTTCCGATTTTCCTCGGGTTTCCTGGACGATGTTTCTTTCGGACTTTGCTTTTGAGATGCATTTAGGTTTGTTATACTTAAGGAACAGCGGATCTCACGGGCGTACAGGTTTGTTTTACATTTTACAGCAGTTAATTTTCATGTTTCTACCTGCTATTGCTCTTCTTATACAGCATGTTATACCATTTATGTTTCTACCTGCTACCGTACCGTACAGCATGTTATATTATTCATGTTTCTACTTGCTACTGTTCTTCTCGTATAGCATGTTATACTGCTCATGTTTTGTCTGCTACTGTTCCACGTGCATTCTATTGTTTGTTCATGCATCGCACACTTTACATTATATAACTTCAAACATGTTTCCTTTTTACATAGGATGTTAGAGGACTACACCCATAGGGCTGTTTGATTTAACACTATAAATGAACACCGTAGAAAACTTAAACTCGTCATGTCGGGGAGCTTGGAGCTAGCGCGGTGGGCAGCACGGCCATCTTCAACAGCAGAACATGTCTTCCCCAGCATAACTATTCTCTTTTCCTAGAAATTAAACAACAATTCATAGGATTTTGAGGTTGTCTGCCTAGCGCAACATAAGTCCACCATTTCTTTAGGCATTCGTATAGCTCTGCTGTACGATTTAAGCCCTAACTCGTTCTAGGTTCCGAGGTTGTCGTCCGATACGACGTAAACTCTCATATCTTCTAGGAGATTTGTGTGACCGTGTCTCGCAAATATAGGCCCTAATTAAATAAAATTGACAGGATGAAACACTTTAATAATTTCTTCTCAAAACTAGAATCAAATCATAGGATAGACTGGGAAGTCACTGAGGTTCTCCTCAGGGTCTGTGGCCTCCCCTAGTTTCTCTTCATTTGGATTCTTCAACATTGTTCCAGGTTCGAGCATTTCCCCTTTCACACATCTTCGTCCGATTTCGTTGAAAAGTCATATCCTTTTGACCCCTTTGAAGATAATATTCTCTGATTTTTATCGAGAGTTTTCTTAGGTGACTTCGGTCATTTAAGATGTAATTAACTATAGGGGTTTGCCCTTATAGAAGTTTTTCCGAACCCATCTTAAAATAAACCCTATTTAATTCTTTGTATTAAATAGGGGAACTTGTCGGCAAATAAAACGGTTTCGCAGACCAAACGGATGTCATATATTTCTTAGTTTATTTGAT
>NW_018165002.1:141252-155710 GCF_001263595.1 Phalaenopsis equestris | reverse complement strand
TATGTATATATATATATATATATATACATATATATATATATATAAATCGAAACGTCCTTCCGAAGCGGGCGACGGGATTTCGATTTCGGCTGTCGACAGCTTCTTACGGGCGACCCATAAACTTTAAACAATCTCTTTTTTTAGTGTCGACACTCAACTAATACAATAATTTCTTTAATTTGCACACCAACTGATTATTTTTATTGTTCTTTAATCCTGGAGATATCTCTATATACACTTCTTACTCAATATCCCCTTTTAAAAATGCATTTTTAATGTCTAGTTGATGTAAAGGTCGGTCTCGGTTGACAGTCAATGAAAGTAATACTCTTATTGTGTTGAGTTTTGTTATTGGTGCAAATGTTTCCTAATTGGGATTGAGTGAACTCTTTTGCTAAAGTCTAGCCTTGAACCTTTCTATGCTCTCATCTGCTTTGTATTTAACAGCGAATACTCATTTGTACCAGACAGTTCTTTTCCTAGGTGGCAGAGTTCTTATGATCCAAGTATCATTCTTTTCAAATCGCAAGAATCTCTGCTTCCACCGCATTTTTCCAAGCAGGAATAGATAAGACCTCTTGGATTGAATTTGGGACGTGCATATTATCTAAGTTATGAGCAAAAGATTTGTAAGAAGATAATTTTTCACATGTCACAAATTTTTCTATCAAGTGTTTTGTGCATTCTTGTGCTCCTTCCTCTTTGTGTTCATGACGTGTTGACCCAACTTTTGTGTGAAAACTTGGGTGTGTGGAGTTGGTTCCGGTGATTTGCATTCTTAATTTTGCATATTGTCCCTTACATGCTCGCTATATTTTTTTTTTGGCTGATGTACATATGGTGTTCTTGATTCTTGGTGAGAGTTGTGGGAGCATTTAGTAAAGTAGAAGGTCATTTTAAGATGAATTTGTGATGGTGGAAAAAAGAGTGGGTTGATCAGAGATATAAGAGAGTTGAGCTTAAAGTTCTTGAAAGGTACCACAAATTTGTTATTCTCTCTAACTCTCACCTTGAATGTTAAATTTGGGTTAATATGGTTGGTTTTTAAAGAATGTGACATCTATAAAGTTGTACAATTTTGTGTTTCTGGAAAATAGCATTTACACCCTTTTTGTTTGAAGAATATCCCACAAAAATGCATTTGATTTACATGGGATCAAATTTTGTTTGATGTGGCTGACATAAATGAACAAAAGCGATGCAACCAAAAATTTTTTATAGTGGGTTAGAGGTGAAGGACTACATATGGGGTTAGAATTGTACGAGAATGTTGAGAGGTTTGTTAAAGTTTAACACTATGTTGGGCATCCTATATATGAGATAAATGGATGTGAGAATTGCATCTGACCATAAATGTTTGGGTACATTGTTAGTAAATAAAACTGAACGGAACACTTCAACAAAATGTTTATTCTTTCTCTCAGTCATACTTTTTTTTGTGTCAACACAATAGCTAATATGAATGATATCTCTTTTGAAAAAATGAGTGTCAAGAGTAAAGTTGTAGCAGTTTTTTGCATTATCATTTTTGAGAATTTGGATTTTGCTCTGAAACTATGTGAGGATCAAGTTGTGGAATGTTTCAAATATCTTAGCAGCTTCAGATTTTTCTTTCATGAGAAAGGTCCAAATGGTTCTAGAGAAATCATCAATGAATATGGTCAGTCATCTAGCCTCACTTGTATATTTTATTTTTGAGTGCCCCTCAAAATATCACTATGTACCATAGAGAAGGGGAATGTTGGTTTGTATTGCAGAATCGGGTACACTTATTGAGTATATTTAGCAAATTTGCAAATTCACACTGATAAGAACTACATTTTTTATTGATAAACAAATTTGGATAGAATTTTTCAATATAATAGAAGTTAGGATGCCCAAGACGAAAATGTCATAACATAACTTGACTCTCGTGAGAAATAAACTTCGAGACAAGACTTGACTAGAAGGATAGTGAATGATGAGACTGCCCTTTAGAAATGAGAGTCATAGTGAGCAGATAAAGTTTGTGATACATGTCAGCACTGTCAATCATATTCCCCAAGTTCATCACGTGAAATTCATGCAAACTATGGAAGAATTTCGTAACACAATTCATGCCATGAGTAAGTTTAATGATAAATAAGAAATTATAGTTAAGTTTAGGAACATAAAACACCATTTGAAAATAAGGTGATTTGTGAGTTTCAGGCTTCCTCTTCCTTCCATGGATGAAAGGGAATCATTTACGGTTCTAACTACAGCATGGTGCTTGCAAAATGGAATCATTGAAAAACAGTGATATCACATGTCACGTGGCAGATACTCCAAAGTCCACTATTCAAGACCAATTTTTCCTGTTAAGAGAAACAAAAGCTGATGGAATACTGCATTTATGTGCTAGAATGTCGGTAAATGGCTGAGAATATTATCCCAAATGCCTTTAGAGAGTTTCGAGTTGTTCCTTACTAAATTGACTATGTTTCTGAGGCTAGTCTTCCATTGATATTGTGCTTGCTTGCTTTTCCCCAACACCATTGACTTTTTTTGGCACCTAATCTGCAAATTTTTCATAAATTTTTCAACACTTCTCCTTCAGATGACCAAGCTTCTTGGAATGTTCACATCATCATCTTGTTCTCTTTCATTTGTTCTCTTGTGATGCTTTGTAAGTGTAGAAAGTTGAATTGTCAACATTTGATGTAGTGTAATTACTTACCATAATGAGTTTCTTCCTACTCTCTCCCCTTCATAGTTCAGCAAAAGCTTCACGAATTGATTGAAATATTGCGTAACACTCAACTCACTCTGCTGCAGTTTATGTAATCTAATTTCAACGTTAAAAAACTGAGAGTTATCAACACTTGAATAGGTTTCTCTTTTGACATCTAAGATTTGTTTTGTCATTTTTAACAAGGAAATTTTCTTTAATTTCTATGGTCATAGTTGACAAGCCTTGACACGACCTTATGATCTTCAATTTTTCATACTCGATATTTAAGATCAATAATTACTGGTGCGAGAGTTTATTGGTGTGATGATTATATTTTCTTTTACCATAGATGTACATCAAGATTGATTGAAACAACTAGAGAAAATTGTTGTCATGAAGTTTATGATTGGTGATGTTGGAATAGATTTCAGATGTTATAGAACCAGCATCCTAGATTCATATTCAAAACTAATTTCTTAACAGAAAGAAATAATAGCTTTCATGATGTATTTGCTCGTCATAATAAGGCATCGGTAGGAGCTTCATCGGGGATTTCAACTAGAGAGAAATTGTTTATCCTTAACATAGAATTTCAACTAGAGAGATAAAATGACTATTGCCTACACAAAAAATCTGCTCGAGAGGGAAATTGTTTGTCGCCAACACAAGATGTTCACAAAAGAGAGAAATTGTCTGTCATCGACACAAGATAACATCACAGATTTGGGATTTTCACTGGAAAGAGAGAGCAAAATCGCATATTTGAGAGAAAGAAAATTTGAATAGCAACAGGAAGACAACTGCAAATTTCATATGGAGGGTCTGCAGAGAGTGACGGTTGCAAGGAGAGATTATGGTGCAGAAAAAAACTTGTTACTAAGGAGGATGTCGAGGAGTACGAAGGCTTTTGCGATCATACAGGAGTGAGCGAAAACTTCTTATGAAGTCTCTATGATCACGTCTGTGGGGATATAGGGTCGTATTTTCAATTATAATGTCATGCATTGGATGAAAGAGGGGTATATAACAAAAAACAATAAATTGATGATTTAACGACAACAATGTTTCGTATACTCATGCATTGTGGATAAGAAATAAACGAAAGAAGCCGCTCTAAACAAATTTGGATAGAATTTTTCAATATAATAGAAGTTAAGATGCCCAAGACGAAAGTCATAACATAACTTGACTCTCATGAGAAACAAACTCCGAGACAAGACTTGACTAGAAGGATTGTGAATGATGGGACTGCCCTTTAGAAATGAGAGTCGAAGTGAGCAGATAAAGTTCGTCATACATGTCAGCACTGTCAATCACATTCCCCAAGTTCACGTGAAATTTATGCAAACTAGGGCGAACATACAGGAGTGAGCGGAAACTCCTTATGAAGGCTTTGTGATCCGGTCAGTGGGGAGATAGGGTCTAATTTTAAATCATAATGTCATGCATTGGATGAAAGAGGGGTATATAACAAAAAACAATAAATTGAAGATTTAACGACATCAATGTCTCATATAATCAAGCATTGTGAATAAGAAATAAACCAAAGAAGCCACTCTAAACAAATGTAATAGTGATTTCATGCAATGTACTATCATCAAAAAACCAGTTAGCATTATTGTCAAACTCATCATCGAATCCACTACTTACTTTAGATTGTTATGATACTCAAATGTCATGAACCTCTAATTTGAGAGGGATTCCTTCGATGATGAGTTTTTGAAATTATAACTCCCTCTTAAAGGATTTTCCAATTTATTTCTTTCCCGATTACTTACAAAACCAAATCTATAAGAGCTTTTTACCTATAAAACTGCATCAATTAATGTTTGAGTTATCATGTTGCATCACAAGTCTCTACTGATTAAATTTTCCATCACCATTTCTAAAATTAGAGATTGTGATGTTATTTCCACCATGCTATTAAAAGAAGCCCTTACTCTTGGAGGCAAAAATACCTTGTAAATAATAAGAAATTTTAGCCCATAAATTCACTTGTACTTATGTAAATTGTTAGAGTTTTGCCCCTCGTAAATTTGTAACGACCACCACACACAGTTTGAATATTAGTTCAATCCTTTCTAGCATAGGTTGGTTACCAGACACAAATGCATGTAATAACCACTGCCCTCACTTATCATTATGCATGATTCTTCCATGAAAACTTTTCTTAGATGAATGACTCCTCTTGATATCATATGTAGCTACTTCCTATGATTCAAAAGAATATTAAGGTTGCTTGATATCTCTCTCTTTACCTCCCACCCCATTCAATAGTTTTCCTTTCTCTCCCCTTCTCAATCTCAATATATTGGACATGTTTAAAATTATAATAGCATGTAATTCTTTTCCCAAATCGGACCAACAAGCGAGTAGGGCGAACCTCAAGAGGAAAGAGCAGCAAGCAAGAGTGCGAGATAATCAAGTGGGACTATCTTTAATATTTGCATACATAACACTCGAAACTTTAATATCGCATCAAAAATATGACAATTATCAGCTTTCTAAAAATGAAATATGCATTTTCACGCATAGGTCCATGAGACCAAAATGATAAGTGTAAATATAAAACTTTTGGTGCTAAATACATAAATGCATAAGAATCGTGTGGCATGTATGTAAATATCCCATTTTATTTTGATCATTAGGACTATGGGGCAAAATTTACCCTGACAGCATGGTGAGTTTAAAACTCATATACACTTCATAGCTACATCTGATATACTAGTTAATACGACATTAGAACATGCTTTCTAACTTGGCACAACCAAACGGGTCCTAAAGGCCATGGAAAGAATTAAAGTGAGAAAGGAAATAGAAGGCGTAGAGCAAAAACAATTAGGATATGAATGCGTGAATATCAGGCAGCAAAACGTTTAATAAATAGTAACAGATGAAATGGAAGGTAACAACGAAACCAGAACGGAAAATATTTCGAGAGCAATTAGATCATGTTCCCAATATTTTAACAACTTCGAACCATTTACTTTCCCACGCTAAAAGCTTAAACAGCTTTATTTCACCGATAAAACGCATATCTAAACTATCGGAAGCAAACAAACGCTAGATTCCGTTTACCTCTAGGATAATATGGCACGATCTAAACCTGGCAGCCCGTTGGGCAGCCTTTGTACCTATGAGAAGGAATCGCAGCAGTTCCTCAAGAAAAGCATCAGTGCCGTGATTGTTCTTGCCGTCACGACGGGCGGCGAAGGCCGCAACGAACCGCACGGCACGCTCTGATGACGGTGTCCGCCGGGAGAGATCAAAGAGGGGTCTGAGAGCCCGGACAAAAGAAGGAAAGAAGCAATCAGTGGGAGCAGAGGAGCGGATCGCGATGAGCTCCTTCAATTTCCGGGTATGGACGGCGTGGGAGAGCCCGCACTCGTCAAGGATTTCGGCGATCTGTCGGGCAAGACTATGATCTTCCACCATTTTATCCAGCGTTTCTGTAGGTTCTGAACGATCTTCGTCTACATTACAATTGCGCTCTCTTCTGATGTCACTGGTTGTATGTACATGCTCCATTTCGCATTCACTCTCTGTGTGGGCGGGAAAGGGTTTCGTCAAGTAGACGGCGCGTTTGAACTGCCTTCGTTCAGCTCCGTCAGTCTGTGCCATGTCACATAAGATTCGGAAAGTTATTATCTGCAGAGTTAAGGTGTATTTGAATTTTATATGGAATAATATTGTATAATATTACATATATCTTAAACAATAACTTATGCATCATGATTCTTTATATGACATTCTCTTCGTGTGTGGGTTCATGCTAAGGTGGTCTGCTTGATTTAGGATCGATTTGGTTCGGCGGTAGAAGCCTGGCGCGGGGAGTGGCCTCGAATCGCGACCATTTGGTTACGTGGGAGGAGAGCAGAGAGACATCATTTTGATGAAAAGAGGGCCGCGGATCGAACCCGGCGGCTCGCGTTCCAAGATAAAATATTACACGCATATACCCCTCCCCGTTTGACACCCTACCCTAATTCCCTTCCTCAATGTTGGATGTGTGAAATTCACTCTTCTACTGTTCGAATAATCCATCCTCGTTTGACATCCAGAGCCCTCTGCTCTTCTATTTTTTTGGCGCCCGAAACTCTCGTCCCTCTACTATTTGACATCTTCCCTTCTATTTGAAGCCTTCCCCTTTGTCTGACGCTCCTCCATTGTTCAAAGCCTTCCCCAAATTTGGTGGTGTGTGGTGACTATAGTTGTGCATTCGGTAGTGTGTGGTGGGTGTTGCTTGTGGTGGCTACAGTCGTGGATTTGGTGGTGTGCATCCAAAATTGTGTATTGTTCTAGCGCCTAAGCTTCATTTTCTCGTCATCACTAGCGCTTAGGCGCCAGTTTGGGCACTTAGGCGACACCCTGTGCGTATCTTGTTCGCCTTATTTCAACTCCATTACATTTCAGATTTGTATACATATAAAATAAACATTAAAATAACATTTCTTTAAAGTGTAATTTCATTTAAAAGTATGTGATAAATGTAAAGGAAATTGAGCATAGAAAGACATATCGAAATGTGTCAGGTCAGAATTTTCATTTTTGCTCGTTTTGACACTAAATTGCAACATTTTTTTTCTCCAAAAGTCTATTTATTGTTCTTGAAAGCAAAATCATGCAAAATAACTTCTATTAAAGTGTAATGTAATTAATTTATCTAAAAAATGAGCATAAAATGTATATGAAAAAACAGTCATTTTTTAGGTGTATCAACGAGTATAATGGAGCTTATCTCCTTGGACAGCTGTGATGTTCCCATTACTAAATGTTGCACCGACGTGATAATAGCGGTCATGAGGTAGGTGAGTGTCTTTCCTTCCTAGATAATTGTGATGTTTACATCACTAGCCTTTGCACCAACATGACAATATTAACTAAGGATGTGGTAAGTTTTGTTGACGATGATCTTCGCAGAGACATATGTATCTGTAAAGAGTATATAGTAAGAGTAAATATAAAGTAAATGCATATAGATAACTTGAATATTTTCATTTTAAAAATGTCATTGATACATGCATTAACATATTATTATATGTTTTCTAAAAAAAAATATTAATATATTATAAGATATCTTATAGATATAAAAGACATCATATATATTGATTATTTTTTCTTAGATTACTGCAGTTTAGATATGTGATTATTTTCAGTGATCATTAAATAAATTTTTATGTTGTTATAGTAATATTATTAGATTTTAAGCATTTTAACAAGATGACTGGAAGATGAGGAAATGTGTATAGAAGGAAAGTATAGCAACCCGAAAGATACATATTTCTATTTTTTAATTTAATTGCTTCTATAGTGATTCTTTCATGAATTTTTTTAATATTAACATGATAGTGATAGAAATATGATAACAAAATAATTATTTTCATCATAAGACTGTCCATTCTCATCTTGGTCAATTTCAAGATCAAGGTCGGGTTGCGATAGTTGATGTGGTGCTGGTGTGTTAGTGCAATGTGTGATATTGGTGGTGTGTAGGTGTTATGTATATGAGAGTGGTGTTGTTGGTGTGTTGATATAAGTTGTGTCTCATTCTTCTTACTTGTTTGAGTTATGAAATTTTAAATATCATTGTATATTTTCATGGATAATCATATAGTATGTCCCACATATTTATGTTTTTATTATTTTTCTTTATAACAGTCATCATGAAAAAAAAAAAATTGGTTCATCAGCCATGTGGGATAAGAAGATGAAGTTGATATTTTGTGATCTTTATCTTAAAGAGGTAAAATTGGGAAATATGTCAAGCACGTACTTTAATATAATAAAAAAGTTTATGAAAACATGTTAAGGGAATGTGATATGATGTAATTAGAAAATAAGTGAGATTAGTTGAAAAATAACTGAAAAATATGGAAAGAGTTAATGCGATGATCCACAGGCTTGAGTTGGGATTGGTCAAGCAGACCATTGATGCGTCGGAGAAATTGTGGGTCGAGAGATTGGAGATGAGAACAAATGAAACGTCTAAACTTCACATTTTATTTTTCAATTACATCAACATACCATTCATCCATTAATTTGCAATTCGTGTCAAATAAAAATAAAAATAATTCAATGGAATTGCCTGAGCTTGAGGAGAAATTGCATCATATGTTTGGTGGAGTTGTAGTCCTGCGTGATAATGCATGAGCCTCGAGTGAGAGAGGGTTTGCTAGCATATATGACCATTCATACGTCGTGTAAACTGCTGACTCCAACGAAGGCCCTAACCCTAACCTCCATAAAGTTGAATTAAATAGTCGATCCAAGAGTCCTAGGGTAGAAAAAAAGATGACGTAATTTTCATCAGAAGACAAATTTTACAATTACTTGCTTCATGCACCAACGACTCTAACACCTCACGAGTTATTTCTATTCAACAAGTTATGCGATATCCGTAAGCAACTCTAGAAAATTACGACATGTTGTTTTACTCGTTAACTATGAAGTTGCTCGGAGATTCGACCCGGAGATAATTTTTTATGTCGATAACCGTTGATCGTTCGTGACAACCATGATGCATGATATATGTTTTTTATTTGTTGGATACTTTATGCTAGATATTTATGGGGACATTATATGTGCTACTTCTAATATGTTTGAGATTTACTTCTTATTGTTTTTATTGCTTTATATGTAATAATTTATGAATCTCGTTTTGGTGCAACTTTTATTTTCAGTTATTTAACATATTTTGTTCCCACATGGTAGGTACAATATTTCATGTATTTATTTATTGCATGTTATATTTTTGGCTTGAAAGTCTGTGATGAAATGTTTGACCTTAGAGTTGTTCTATAAGACCTATATGTTGTTATGAGTTCTCAAAACATATGAAATCACTATCAAGGCAACCAAGTACCACACCTTTTTCAATCGCATGCATGTTGGGGTTCTTCCAAATGGCTTTTGTGGTGATATGCCTCTGGGACACTTACGAGCTCGATATTACATAAATTAAAGGCAATCAATGTCCTATTTTCTTAGAGGTCTACTTTCGTCTGACAATAACAAATTATTCGGTTGTTTATATTTTTTGTACTAAGATCTCAAAAGTTTTTAAAAATTTAATGAGTTTTTATATATATATTTTTTGTTGATGTTGCATCTAAGGGTTTGTGAATTATGGTTTTAAACATTTCAAACAAATAAGTTCAACAACTTTTGGTGTCTCCAGAGCATTGTGTTGTTATTGTGAAATAGGATGCTTTAATAGGTCGCACATGCCCTAATAAACCTAAGGGTATGTTTGGGGTAGCAACAGTTGTTTGAAGAAGTAGTTGTGAACTGTTAAAGAAGAAATATCGTGAAAAAATTTGCGGTGATTATTACAATTTTTTTTAAATCAGTCCATAACTTTCTGTCAGCCACCGTAGGTAATCAAATAAGATAAAAAAATATAAATTTTAGCGACAACTTTTGAGAACACAGTTAAAACATAATTTTATTAATGCAACCTCAAATCCCAGTTGCAAAAGCACCCTAAGTGTGCGTTGGTTTTAGCTTTTTGACCCACATTCAGAAATCGAGTTCCGAAATTCTCGTGTTTAATAGCGCTTCCCATGACCACGCTTCAAACTAGCAACACAAATTTGATGAAGGGTCCAGACCGCAGCTGCCCCGCGTCTGGCATCCAACATTCACGGTTAATTCACTGTTTTACCCGCGTGAAATGCTTGGCTGCAAGGAAGCAAATAATTACTGGTATTTATATAAATTCCTAAGAATTTGGGAGTAAGAATTTGCACAAGTTATTTTATTATAACAGCAGACACATTTTTAAGTTTGGCCATTAGATAATTAAATGCATAAGAATTAAATTATAAGCATGCTAACACAATTTAAAAGAATCAAATCATTATAAAATAAAATTATAAAAATAAAAACAAATGCATGCTGAAAAATAATATAAACACACACTTAAAAATAAAATTTTAAAAAATACTTATATATCACATAATTCTTATAAATTTAATTATCTCACACCCAAACTTTAATTTTTACAAGCTAGACATCTTTTCCTTTATATGAAAAGATGAATTACACTATTCACATGGGTACGATGCTTTAGATGTAAAAATTAAGATCTCGGTGCGAGATAATTAAATGCACAAGATTTTGGTGCCATGTATATAAATTCCCTAAAATAAAATAAAACAATTAAAATAGATTTATTATATATATAATGATATATATATATATATTTTATATACATACAATCTAATTTCTATATATTTAAATTTATGAATTTAAAAAATTATTTCAGAAATTTTACTCAATGATAGCATTTTCAAGATCTCTTTTAAGACAAGCCATCGCTAGCTCAACTTTTCGGAAAATATTATATAAGACGCACGCAACGTTGTGTACGTCTAGAGGTTATTCAGGGGTACAAGAGTTATATTGGGGTTATATATCTAATCCCTGTAACCTCTTTGTAAACTACCTACACTTATGTAATTTCATAATAAAAATAAGTCAGACAGATGTTACAAAAGTTAAATTATAGATAAGGAGCCCTGCGCAAACGCAAATATTTTCACTGCCCTTCATCTTCTTCTCGCGGCAAAAACGCCGAAACTTTCCGTATGATTCCCCCTCCCACTCTGCGCCTGCTGGTCTGACTAACCCTTGTCCGTCTCCTTCTTCCTCCCACCCCTCTTGGCGTGCTTCAGCTCCTCTAAATCTCGTAAATCCACCTTTCAACGGGTTTACTAAATCCGGGATTTAAGGCTAAACGGAGGAGCAAAGGGATTTATGATCTTGAGGATTTAGGTTAAATCCTGCTCAAATCCTGCTACTAAACAGTAACTAAGTTTGTTCCGGGAGTAATCCGAATGGATTCTAAAGCACAGAGGAAAGCCTTGTTCAGGTCAAGACTGAGGGAGACTTCACAGAAGCGTGAAAAGCGCATCGACTCTCCCCTTGTGAGGTATAAACTGTTCCAACTCGTTAGCTTTTCAGTGAGCACTCGGAACTTACATATGGTATCCGGTCTGTATTGACCTAAGCTGTCTTTTCTACTTAAGTAGCCTAAGCATCCTGTAGCTAGAATGGTAATTTACTCGAGGGAGGCAATACTTATATTGCATTCGTTATCTCATCTTACTAGGTGTCAATATTCCCACTTAAAGAAATGGAGGAAATCATTAATTAATTTTTGGTTGAATATAACGGCAGATATGTGATTTGCTGTTTCTTTTGTTCAGCATTTTTCATCTTTTGCTGTACAATCTGAAATGCCTTTCAGCTTGAACATAAACTTCAGTTGCCATATACATCTCTGACACTCAAACAATCAGTTTATGCTTTGCATGATAAAGACATTACATTCTGTTCATTTGTCATTTCTCTAAACTGCTGTTTCCAATCAAGATGGTTTAAAGACGGAGCTCATCATTATGTTCATTTTGTCTAGGTCAATTTAGATGCGATAAATCAGCCTGAAATAGCTACTTCTTTTTCTTCCATCTGATATTTGAAACTATCAGTTGACTGCCATTAACCTTCGTCAAATCAACTTTAATGATTCTGTTTTTATGACTTATATCTGTTACTATTTCACTTACCTTTCTAGGCATAGCAAAGCCCCTTTTTGTCATCATTTGGTTATTGGATTTTTTCTTGTAAAGTGTTTGATAATTGATAGTCACTACACCATCACTTTTTTTGACATTTTTTCCTGCTCTTACAATATTCATTTTATTGGCTGCAAAAGGCAGTCCATATGTAGCCAATTTGTATTATTGTAGACGATATTCTAGAATTAATTTTGTATAACGGTGATGACAAATATTTGAAGCTCGATACTGAACCATTGGCATTGTCATTTAGATTATTGCAAACCTCAAATCTTTCAAGAAAACTAGTGGGTTGATGTTCTTGTTCAAGCAACTGCAGACCATCAATTGTACACCTATAATGCTGTGTGCAGTATCTTGATAACCAGTTTTCTTTGTGATTTACTATTTTGATGAGCGGTATCAGTGATTTGCATGTACAGGTACAATGAAGACGATCAACTAGTTTGCAGAGTTTGCAGTGTTACTTTGAAATCAGAATCTCTGTGGCCTGCACACCAGGCTTCTAAAAAGCACCATGAGGTAAGAAAAGAAAGCTTTTCTTATTCTATTCATCCTGTTTTCTTATCATGCCATTTGTACCTACTTAGATTGCTCTATATATTAGCATGGACAAGGCATCAGGCAAGTTTGAATTGAAATTGCAGTCTTCTAGGAATCACTTTTTCAATGGAAGAGCAAACATGAAAATTTTCTCGTTGAGCTAAAAACATGGCATCTGGTTGATACATGAATTTGTTCCTTTAAAGTCTCTACTATCTGATTAGAGGCGTGTATCAATGACCAAATTTTAAAGAGAAGCACTTGAAAAATATATTTTAGTATTAGGAAATTTTTTTTAAAATAAAAAAAAAATAGCTAAAAAAGGAGCTCTTAAATTCATTTTTTATTTTTTAATTTTAATAGAAGGTGTCCTTTACATATGAGTTCTCTATTTTAAAATAATTTTTATTAAAAAAGGCCATTCAAAGGTCATTTTTAATGATTATTTTTTTAATATTTTAATAATATAATCTACAGTTTTAATAAATTTTTAAAGATAATAAAAATTATGCGTCATATATGTTGTCTCTTGTGAAATTGAAAAAGAGTTAAGTTAATATAATCTTACTAATTTTAGATTTTAATTTTTTTTTAATGTTCGTGTTTTTTAATTCAAATAATGCTAATTAACATAAACTAAAACTTATTTTAAACCAATTTAGAATAAATTTTTAAATCAAACTGAGAACTAATTTTGTTTATATTATGTTTTATCTAAATTCATTACTGTTAACTCATGAGAATTTAACCTGATAAGATACTAATCTCATTTTTAATAGAAATTTTTTTATTTCTCTAATAAAAAATGTGGTTGATGATACATGCATATAAAAATCTAATTATATTGCTGTAGTAAAGCTTTTTATTATTATTTTTTGAGCAATTTATTCATACGAGTTTACAGTTGAGTTCTTGTGATACATCATGATATATAAAATTAAATTGTCTTTATATCTCTTGCCAATTTACTCTCGATAAAATAATTATTTTTGCCTTTTATAAATGATGGATTCATGATACACATTTAATATATATTCATCATGGTACTTCACCATCGATATAATTGTTCATGTAAACCTAATTACTCATAATTCACATCATTTTTTAACTCCCAATTATGTTTTAAAAGGCATAAACGGGGTGCGCCCCGGGCAAGGCGGAAGCCCACTCGCCCCAAGCTCGTGAGGGGGGCGTAAATCTCATGGGTCGTATGCTCAGAGCATAATTTGCGGCCAATAGGGTGTACACCCCAACTTTTAATCAAATAAAAAAGAAAAAAATCTCTAATTCTTCATACGTACTCAATCCATGCCGATTCAAGTTCTCCCACACGCAGTCGATCTCCTGCATTCTCTGCTTCCTCCCTCGCACATAGAGACATAGAGGATCTCACCGCCATTGCTTAGTCCCTCTCGTAACAGGAGATTGCACTTCTCAGCTTCTTCCCGCAAGTGCGATCCTCTCTGGCTTCCTCTCTGGCAGGCAGGTAGATCACGCTCGCGTCTGTTGACCTCATTTTTGTGAGGTCTTTTCTTCTCTTTAATCACGCGTGTATCACATGGATGGCCAAGTTCAAGCCAGACGACGCCTCGGGACATAAACAGCGGGTCGAGTCAGCAAGCTATGTGGACGGCGGGGTGCA
>NW_018165002.1:135467-139589 GCF_001263595.1 Phalaenopsis equestris | reverse complement strand
TTAATAAATTTCTAATCATTAAAAATTTTGAAGTTTATTAAAATTAAATGATCCTGGACTTAGGGGTATGACTTTTGAAGTCAATAATTAATCAATTTAATACCCCTATTTTGATTTTCAAATAAAACCCAAATCATGAATCATGATCACTTAAAGTTTAACCCTTTTCAAAACTAATTAAGACACTCACCTAGGTCTTAAGGGGCTTAGTGGTGACTTAGGCTAAATCAAAGTTGACTAAATGAGGATTAAAGAAATAAACATAATTAAATCGAACATCCTTGAAACACTGCTAAGCCCAATTAGGATTAAAATTTGGCTAAGTGTTCAAATTACACTAATTTTCCCTTCAAGGGAATTCACTCACATAATTTTCAAATTAAATGATCAACGATAATTACCCCCTTTCTTAGGGATAATTAAGACATCAATGTTAGTCTAGCATTAAGGGTATTTATAGGATGAATTATTAAGCAATATAATAAGTTTAAAAAGAACTCGGGATTTTCCACCAGGCAACGAGAAAGTAGCATGGACCTGCTTCTTTCTCTATATCTATTGGATACCTCGGAGATCTACCAAACATAATATATCTTGGTTGATAAAATCATCCTTAATTAAACTTCTAAGGGCCCACCAAGATATGACATAGGGTTAGTAAAATTACCAAAACTTTACTTTTCCAGCTCTTCATAAACTGTCTTAACATGTATTTTAAGTTTCAGGTAGTGAAACGAGAAGACTCGTCAGGTACATTTTTACAGTTTTCAGCATTGTCTTTCTTGTACTTTCATATTGTACTTTTATACCTGTAAATTTGCATGCTAAACAACGATGTCACCCTGCATGAAAATTAAAACTATCAGGATAGCCACATAACCAAAACCATAACCAAAACCATAACCCGAAACCAAAATTAAAATCAACCAAGCTAAAACTCACCGCCACAACATTAAAAATACAAAACAACTCAAAATTTAATCACAAACATCACATAAAACCACAACTTAAACTAAATTAAGATGTCTCTACTGGATGATCTGGAATCCCTCAGATGAGGTAACCTATGGTTGTTAACGAGGCTTTTCAAGGTTTAAATGAAATTTTCTAACTCATTAAGTTGAGTTTAGTAAGTTCATTTGGACTAAGTGAATCCAATTGAAAATAGTGGTGTCGGAACGAGGGAACCGTAAGATCCTAATCGGTGTCATTCTAATCAACTTTAATATTCTCTCATAAGATTTAAAGAACTTCAACCATAGGGCCACCTGGTTTGACATCATAACTCAACACACTAGAAAGCTCAAACTCATCGCGGCAGGAGCTTGGAGCTAGCATGGTGGGCAGCACAGCCATCTTCAACAGCAAAACCTGTCTTCCCCAGCTAAACTAATCTTCCTTCCTTAGACTTAAACAACAAACCACAATCCATAGAACTTTGAGGTTGTTTGCTTATGCAACATAAATCCTTAATTTGTCTTTAAGCTTTTGTATAACTCTTCTATACAATTTAAGCCCTAACCTGCTTTAGGATTCTGAGGTTGTCGTCTCAACAACATAAATCCTCACATCTTCAAAACCATTTGTATGATTGTTTTACCCAAATATAAGCCCTAATTAATAAAATTTGCTGGATAAAACACTTGAATAATTTCTCCTTTAAACTGAAGTCAAACTTTAGGATAGCTTGGGAAGTCACTGAGGTTCTGCTCTGGATGCATAACATCCCTGAGTTCTTCCTCCTTTGGATTCTAAAATAAAATGTTCCAAATTTGAACCAATCCCTTTTCACACCTCTACGTCTGATTTCATTGAAGAGTCCTACCCTTTGAAATTTCTTGAAGATAATATTTCTTGATTTTTATCGAGAGTCTTCTTAAGTGGCTTTGGTCATTTAAGATGTAATTAACTATAGGGAATTGACTTATAGGAAGCATGTACAAACCCAGGTTAATATAAACCCTATTTAATTCTTTATATTAAATAGGGGAATTTGTCGGCAAATACAAAAGGTTTTACAGACGAGACGGATGTCATACTTTCCTTAGTTAATTTGATTGAGCCTCATCCTCAAGTCTTGTGTTTAACCTTTGGGATAGATACAGGATTTGAGGTACAGTGCTCTTTCAGTTTAAACTATGAAAATTATGGGGTCAGTTTGATTTCATACTTCAACGTCCTTCTGAAGCGAGCGACGGGATTTTAATTCTGACGACCGACAACTTCTTACGGGCAACCCAACAAACCAACCCGAAATAACGCCGACAAATACCGACGGAGATAACGTATCCACCTATTGAGAAACATTATCAATAAAAATTATCTTCACACATTGGTAATATGTTCATGTCCCTCTTGGACCAAATTAACCTTCTTACGTTGACATACTTTACCCATTTCTATCTTGGGAAACTACAGCCAACTTCTTGGACTTCAGGACTAGATGTTCACAGAGGGGTTCAAAAGGCCATTAAGGAATCTTTAAATTTTTATATGGGGTCGGATCTCCAATAGGTGTGTTGGTGGACTAATTCCACCTGGGCATTCTTTGCCACTAATTGAGTCCCGCACTGGGTCCTAAAATTTCTTCACATCTCACTTCCAAATTTGATTTTCTATTTCGCAAATTAAACCAAATCGTGTTGTGTTGCGCGCACTTTGAAATTTTCTTATATTGATTAAATTTTACAACTTTTTAAACAAAAATGTTAAAAAATACCCATAAATTAAGACCCGTCCGGCCTACATATCAACCTCTACTTTCAGTGCTTGCAATAAAAAATTATGTGATTTTTGGCCATATAGTTAACCCTAAGACTTTCTGTTTTAAAGCCCGCTACAATTTCCTACCCAACGCTGACCTTTTTCTACAACCTGCCAACGGACCGTAATGTGCGTAACATCACTCCCACCATCAAGTTCGGAGCTGGGTTTGAAGACCGATATCCTCAAGGTTATCCTCGGGAAAGCCCCATTCGTGGTAATGAAGATCGTAGCTTCAAAAATGCAAGAACCATTTGCAGAATTCAACTTGAACTGCCTTCAGGACTTCCCTGCCTGCAAAAAGGCTAAAGCTACTGTTGTCATCAAGCTTGCTATCCCTGCTACTGCTAAGGGCAAATAAGTGATGGTCATTGAAGATTTGAATGAAGGATTAACTGTTCCGCCACCCGTGTTTGAGATCGGGTCAAGCTCAAGGACTGTACCACTGACCCGAACTCAAAGGAGGAACCGCAATAGGAGAGTTCGGAGGGCCATCAAAGCCCAAATACCTGAAAGCACACCCATTGAGGAGGAGCCTCATCGAATTGAAGAGGTGTTACCAGAAATTTCTCCACTCCTACGAGGGAGTAGATTCCATCCTCTGATGAATAATGATGGATATGAGAGTATCCAAAAAATTGGTGCGGCATTAACATCACTCTGTAGACACGGTGATGAAGAAAGGAAGTTCACTCCTATCACCCGAGTTAGTGCAGTTTTGAAGGCTTGTTATTAAGGAAGGATGTTTTGTTAGTGAGTTACTTAAATGAGTGGGACATGCAATTTCCCCTCATATGAAAAAAGAAATTTTGAAGGTTGTTAAGTCCATTAGAAAGTCTCATGAGTCGACTGTAAAGTAACCTACCTTTATTCTCGTCTGGTTCCGTTTGGGAAACCGAGTTGATGCTGCTATAGTCACCACCAGTCATACCCCCACCAGGACCTCAGGTCGCCGGCCGATTAAGTCAAGACTGGGTCCGAGAGAACCCATCATTCCTGCAATCCCAGAAAGAAAAACAAGACGATTTCCTGACATTGTAGTCGGTCTACATCATGGGGAGCATACCTTCCTTCGGCATACCGATGTCTCTACTAAGACATCCCGTACTGAGACATCATCGTCGAAGAAGAAAAGGGTATGGGTACCCAAGGTCGCTGCACCGATACAGTTCAGTGAGCCTGCAAGGCAGGAAGTGAAACCAGTGCCTGAAATATCTAACATCGTCGCGATAATAGCTAGCGAGATGGAGGAACAAATAGAGGATGTCCATCAAGGTCCTCCAGATCTTAAAGCAATCAAGGAATCGATAATTGAGGAAAAAGTTGAGAAACTCAAAATTGAGATTTCTGAGTTAGCTC
>NW_018165002.1:130189-134630 GCF_001263595.1 Phalaenopsis equestris | reverse complement strand
TATTGGAGAACTCATGATGGAAAAACAAAAATCTGGAGAAACCCTAGTAGATTACATTTTGAGGTGGAGCAACCTTAACATGAAATGTGAACCTCAGCTACAGGAACATCAAGCGATTGAGATTCTACTCAAAAGCCTTCATGGGCCAGTAGCTTTCATGCTTAAGGGACTCACCATCAAATCTTTCGAGAAGCTACTCAGTAAAGTCAGTAGTCTTCAAGAAGAAATGAAGCACATGGAGCCACAGGAAAAAGGCTAAGGTGACCAAAGTGTTTGAAAAGAAATCAGGAGTAGTCACAACTGTCGACAAAGGAAAGTCGCCAATAAATATATATGCAGAAGAGCATTGCCAGTATTCATCACAGTACTCTTCAAAATAGAGCAGTCAATCCAACCAACGACCGTCTCAGGAGGGATCACCTCGAATAGCGGGTAAGAGAATATCCCTGTTAGAGAGACAAAAAGTTGTGTATTCCTTCAAGGATGAAGTCGTACCTAAAATATTCAAAATCTTGATGAAGAAACCAGAATTCAAACTACCTGATCCAAAGAGACCCAAAAAGGTAGATAAGAAGAATGAACCAAATTATTACCCATACCACCAGTTGCTTGGGCACACTATAGAAAAATGCTTCATCTTTAAAGATTGGCTAGAGGAAAACCTTGAGGAAGAGAATATAACAATCCCGAAGGAGTTAGCCAATAAATATATATGCAGAAGAGCATTGCCAGTATTCATCACAGTACTCTTCAAAATAGAGCAGTCAATCCAACCAACGACCGTCTCAGGAGGGATCACCTCGAATAGCGGGTAAGAGAATATCCCTGTTAGAGAGACAAAAAGTTGTGTATTCCTTCAAGGATGAAGTCGTACCTAAAATATTCAAAATCTTGATGAAGAAACCAGAATTCAAACTACCTGATCCAAAGAGACCCAAAAAGGTAGATAAGAAGAATGAACCAAATTATTACCCATACCACCAGTTGCTTGGGCACACTATAGAAAAATGCTTCATCTTTAAAGATTGGCTAGAGGAAAACCTTGAGGAAGAGAATATAACAATCCCGAAGGAGTATTTGAAAGAACCTGAAAAAGGTTCCATAAACATGGTTTCAGCTAAGTCAATCTCTAGAACAGACGGATGGAGTACAACATGGGATGAACTCAAAAGGGTCCTTAATAAAATACAAGATTCATCGAAACAAGCTTCTACGAACACCAAAGAAGAATGGAAGGAGGTATGGAGCAGATCATCCAAGAAGATACTGAACAAGATCTAGTCTGCATCAAAACAAGCCTCTATTTAGAGTTTGCAATATACCAAGCCCGAGATAAAGATTTCGCCAGGAAATCTGTCATCATCAATGACAAAGACCAAGAAGATTAAAAGAATCAAAAGAATAAAAGTGTCACTACCAACATTGATAGCACGGGGGGTAGGATAGGGGCTACCTCAACTAGACTGGTTGTCCCGGGAAGAAAATCCTCGAACCCTTGACTTTGTATGATTACCTTTTTGTCCCTCCGGGGTCTTATGAATTAATGATTATGATTTTGACTACTTTTTTACTATTTATGGTAATAACATAACTGATTATGACCGATCTAGCTATGATCTCGATTCCCAAAATGATCCTCAAATCGTACTCGAGTCTCATGAACTCTTTCTCAAGGTCAAAGAAGAACTCAATGATATAACTTACGATAGCACCGATAATAAAGAGCCAACTCTCGAGCGTCATGGTACACCGCTTGCCATCAACTTAGCTCTTGCCATCAACTTAGATCTTTCCGATGAAGAGGAAGAGACACTGGAAGATTCAACAAGATATCTCAACAAGAAGAAATCAGAGAAGTCAACATAAGGAGCGGAAAAGTGTTAACACCAAGAACAGCTCCAACAGACAAAGGAAAATAGATAATGACTTGAGAAGAGATACCCCCACTTACGCCAGTGGAAGAACCACATAATCAAGATAAAATCGGAGGATCCTGCAAAGTATACTACAACGTGCTAGCTCATCTTAGGAAGTTGCTTGACGACTAAGCATCTACGACGCTATGATCCTGTCAAAGGAGATGAGAGAATCTCTGGTTACCGCTTTGCTTGATCCAGAAATTTGCTTAGCTCAGTTGGCTAGCACATCCATTGAGAGAATAGTCAGGGGAAACTTTCACAGATGAATACTTTCTGCTCGGTACCGCTGACCACAACCGTCCGCTCTACGTTTCCGTCAATATCGGTAGATTTGTGTTGTCCAGAGTTTTAGTAGATCCTAGAGCATCTCTTAACATGTCTTTACTTGATGAGCCTACCGACATTAGCCTATTTGGACATTGAAGCTCAAGATCTTACGGCAGATAAGATGATGTTAAGAGGATTCAACCAAAAGGGAGAAAGAGCCCTTGGATCAATTACATTACTTATGATGGTTGGAGAACTCGAAACAACCATTAAATTTCATATCATCAATGTCGAGACCTCTTTTAACACTCTATTGGGTCGACCATGGATTCATGAGCACAATATGGTTCCATCATCTCTACAGCCATGCATCAAATACCGCTAAGATGGACAAGAAAATTGCATCAAAGGAGATCTACAACCATTTTCATTGCATGAAGTTGGTATCCATGAAGACGTTGCCTACTATCTTGCCTCCTATGCGCATCCAAAGAGAAATGTCTTCTCTCATGAAGTTATCACAAACAAAGATAAAGATTCAGAAGAATCACAAAAAGGAGGTCATACAACTCCACTTCAACAACCTTCTACCACTCCCTTACAATGAGTTGGTGGAGGTTCTTCTAGTTCACGCACCCGAGGTCGAGGCCGGGGATGCGGACGAGGAAAGATCAATTTAATTGTTGAACGGACTAGGCAAACTATCAACATTGGTGATGAAGACAGTTCTAAAGATGAAATAATGATGATAAAGCAGAAGAAACCTCAGTACGAGATATCCTTAGAAGACACAGAGAGGAATGAATATGAAACAATGTATGATCGGATAAACCACTATGTGAATACTATCACCCTTACTCCAATTCTCTCCCAAAAGGTCGAGAGTTTAGAGGTCAAGGAAGTCCGTACTGTTGGTTCAAACTCGATCAAATTTTACAGTGCCTCTACCTCTACTGAGCTTGAAAAACATGTAAATTTAGATGTTGATTCTAATGAATTAATGTAATTGCCTTTTGGTTACTTCTTGCCTTGTGTTCAAAAGTTAATTCAACATGGACACTTACCGAAATGAATGCCAAAAGATTAATTTCAACTTTTTAAAAAATTATGGAATGCTAAAAGTCGAACTCCCAATTCAAAAGAAGGTCTCGAATTTGGTACAATTGGACCAGATGATGATTCTGAATTTTGCATGGTTGTTACTAATAATTCAGAAGAGGATTGTCTTGATATAGAGGATGACTCTACTGATCAACCAATAGAATATGCTCCCCCAGAATTTGAGGAAGAAATTAAATCAACTATTGATGAATTAAAAGAGATTAACCTCAGGATTGAAGAATGACCCCGACCTACATTTATAAGTTTTCTACTTGATTACGAATTATCTATAGAATTGGTCAAACTATTAACATAATTCAAAGATTACTTTGCATGGAGCTACGATGAAATGTCAGGACTGTCAGCAAAGGTTGCAGTCCATAAACTTGGGGTGGACAAGAATATAACCCCAGTAAAACAAGCTCCAATGAGAATGCGCCTCGAGATAGAACAACAAGTCATCGCCGAGGTGAAGAAGTTGATAGAAGCTAACTTTATTAAAGAAGAGCAATATCCCACGTGGTTAGCCAATATTGTACCAGTTAAAAAGAAAAATGGACAGATCAGTGTTTGTGTCGACTTCAGAGATTTGAAGAAAGCATGTCCAAAAGATGAGTTTCCACTATCTATACCAGAAATGATGGTGGATATCGCTTCAACACATGAGATTTTCTCCTTCATCGACGGATAGTTGGGGTATAACCAAATCAAGATGGCTCTCGAGGATGCAGCGTTTACAGCTTTCATAACACTGATTGGAATCTTCATGATATCGTTCGGTCTAAAGAACGCCAGAGCAACATATCAGCATACAATGACTAAGATTTTTTACGACCTCATTCACAATCAAGTAGAATGCTACGTGAATGATCTGATCATCAAAAGTAAATAGAAAGTAGACCATTTGTACTATTTGAGGATCATGTTTGAACGGTTACAACGATATGACCTTAAAATGAATCCCTTAAAGTGCGCCTTCGGTGTTACATCTAGGAAATTTCTAGGATTTGTTGTTCGTCATCGGGGAATCGAAATCGACCCAAAAAAGATTAAAGCTATCTTGGAAATGCCTCCCCCTAAAACATTGAAATAGCTACGTTCCTTCTAGGGGAAGTTGGCTATCTCAGAAGCTTTATTTCTAATCTCTCAGGGAG
>NW_018165002.1:128646-129810 GCF_001263595.1 Phalaenopsis equestris | reverse complement strand
CAATTTTTGAGGCCCCGCCCAACACTCTCCGGACGTTTAGCGATATGGTCAATATCTTATTGCAATTTGATATAACTTTTGTGCCCCTCCATGCTATCATGGGACAGATACTAGCAGACTTTCTCGCTGCACACCCACTACCAGCTGAGTCCTCTCTCAACGACGAGTTACCAGACGAGCAAATACTACAAATAGAATTTTCTAGTGCGCACCGCTGGGAAATGTACTTCGATGGTGCTTCATTGGCCAGGAAAGACAAAGGATTAGGCATAAATATACCAGGCAAAGCAGGGATTGGTTTGATCTTAATTACACCAGATAAGGGTATGTTGAGGTTCTCATACCACCTGACAGAGTCGTGCACCAATAATGAAGCAGAATATGAAGCTTTAATCACGAGAATGGAATTGGCAATTTCAATTAATACAACAAACATTGCCATTTATGGTGACTCACAACTTGTCATCCAGCAAGTCGTTGGACAATACAGAATTCTAAAACCAAGACTAGTAGAGTAACATCATATCCATCATTATTCATCATCACTGCCAAGTGCAGCTTCCTACCACCCGAGGTGACATCATTATTCATCACTCCTGGAGCAGATTCCTGAGGTGACCTTTTATCGGATTCCTTAGGGAGATAACGCCCATGTCGACGCTCTAGCAAAAGTCGCTAAGGAAATGACATGTTCCCCACAGGATTCCATCGAAGTTACGGTGCAAGGAAGACGAGTCTTGTCTCGAAACAACCTCGAAACTCTACACAAGCTTGGAAAAGAAGAAACAATAAATACAGTTGCAGACATCAACAAAGATTGTTGCTTGAAGACAAGTTAGCAGCACACAACATCACAAAAAGTGTTGTCATATGCTCTACTAGGAGATGTTCTCTATAGAAGAACATTCGACCATATGTGGCTCTGATGTTCAAAAGAGGCGAGGTACAGAATATTGTCAAAGAAGTACACGCTGGATTGTGTGGCGCTCACTAGTCAGGACAAAAAATGAAAATGAAGATCAAAAGACTCGGATATTATTGGCCAGCAATGATGTCCGATTGCATGGATACAGCTAGAAGATGTCACCAATGCCAAGTGCATGGGGTGGTCTTACACCAGCCTCCGAATGTACTACACCCAACTGTTGCCTCGTGGCCATTCGA
>NW_018165002.1:120256-128211 GCF_001263595.1 Phalaenopsis equestris | reverse complement strand
CTTATATGCTCGTGTCCAGGACCGAGGCTGTGCTACCACTAGAAATTCAAACACCATCTCTTAAAGTCGCTGTTGCCAACCAACTCACAACGGAAGAAAGTGTAAAACTCAGACTTGAATAACTGGAGAGTCTCGAGGGAAAATGATTGGAAGCACAGCAACGTTTGGACCTTTACCAGGCGAAGATGGTACAAGCCCATGACAAATTGGTCCGCCCAAGGACATTCAAAATTGGTGACCTCGTACTCGGTGACGTTCTTGTTCTCAAAAGACATATTCTTGCACACCGTAAAATAGGTGGGAAATTTGAGCCAATTTGGGAGGGATCATTTGTAGTTGAGAAGGTCTATACAGGAGGAGCCTACCAAATAGTGGACTTCCGGAGTGAAAGACCCATGTTACCGATAAATGGACGATACCTGAAAACCTATTACGCAACCTGATGTTGCTCAATGCTGCTTGCCTCTACTTTCTTTGAAACTTTGAAACTTTTATTATTTTAGGGTTATCTATGTCGTCAAATATCTATGACCGGGTCCAAATTTTGTAATTAACCTCAATATAATAAAAATTTTGAGAAAGAAAAAAAAATCAACCAATTAAAATTAAAACTTCAAAAACATATTTTGAAAAATTAAATGTGATAACAAAAAAAAGAAAATGAGATAAACCTGCTAAGTGGATGCTTCCATTTTCGGAATTTCCTACTCTTTGTGCGCACAGCACAACCATCATTATCTACCTTAACTCTCTTCGCATCCCCACAGAATTTCACATTCTGCACAAAATCTCACAAAACTCTACAAGTCTTCTTCAACAAAATCATCCTTTTCACATGATACATTCCTACAATTTCAACATCACAAATCTTTTCAAACATTTTAATTTACATTTTCGAATCAGTACCTAAATTCTTATTCCCATCTTTCAAGATCGATACCTAAATTTCAACTCTCTTCTTGGAATTGATACCTAAATTTCAATTCTTACATTTTCAAATCAGTACATCAATTTTGATTCCCATCTTTTGAGATCGATACCTAAATTTTGACTCTCTCCTCAGAATTGATACCTACATTTCAATTCTCTCATCTTCGAATTGATATCTACTCTTAAATTCTCACATCTTTAAATTGATATTTACATTTCAATTCTCACATCTTCGAATTGATATTTACATATCAATTCTCACAATCTTTGAATTGATACTTATATTTCAATTCTCTCATCTTTGAATTGGTACCTACATTTCAATTCTCACATCTTCAAATTGACACTTACATTTCAATTCTCATTTCCAAATCAATCCTACATTTCTGATTCATTACATTCGAGGCCGGTCCTTACGTTCCAACACTCTCTTTTGAGAATTGACCTACTTTTTAATTCTTATTCCTGAATCAGTCTTACACTTCTAATTCATTACATTCAAGTTCGGTCCTTACATTTCGACATTCACTTTTAAGAATTGATATACATTTCAATTCTCATTTCTACATTTCTGATTCATTACATTTGAGGTCGGTCCTTACATTCCGGCACACTCTTTTGAGAATTAACCTACATTTCAATTCTTATTTCTGAATCAATCCTACACTTTTGATTCATTGTATTTGAGGTCGGTCCTTACATTCTGACACTCTCTTTTGAGAATTGACCTACACTTCAAAAGTCTAAATCCAACAAGAGTCTTGAGCCAATATAATATTATCAGAGATGGATCTTCCTTTAACAAAAGCAGCTTGATTGGCACAAATCAGCTTATTCATATTGGGTTGTAGCCTGAACACTAAAATTTTGCTGAGGATTTTAGAGATAACTTTGGTTAAGCTGATTGGTCTAAAGTCCCCCCAATTTCTCCTGACTTTTTTCCTAGAAATTAAAGTAATAGTAGAGGTAGTAAAATATCTTGGTGGATCCTTTCCCTTAAAAAGTCCTGCACAGCAAGAATGACTTTAGTTTTGATTATAGTCTAAGCTGCTTAATAAAAGGTAGTAGAAAACCCATCTGGACTAACAGCCTTGAGTCCATCAATAAAATCAAAAGAAAACTTAATTTCATCCTCCAAAGGGATCTAAGAAAAAGCAACATTCTGGAGAAGGTCCCTGCACTCAATAAAGAGGTGTTCATCAATGGAAGGTTTAGAGATATTCTTGTTGTTAAATAGCTTAAGAAAATAAGCCACAGCATCCATGGTTATGTCATCAACATTAGTGAGTTTATGCCCATCAAAATCTGTAATAGAGAGAATCATGTTGCATTTTCTTTAAAGTTGATACAAGCATGATAGTTACCTGAGTTTCTATCCCCTTCAGTAAACTTAGTGCTGACAGCTTTCTGTTTCAAAAAAGTTTCATAGTATTTGATTTGAACTAGCAAATTTTCATTTGCATTATGGAGATCAACATATATATATATATATATATAGATATAGAGATCAAAGGAGAATTATTCATCTCCTTGCGTGTTAATAAGCAAGAAAGGTACAAAGTTTAAAAGGAGAGGATCCCCAACTAATAAATAAAAAATACACATACGCACTCAAAAGGAGGATCCTCAACCTTTTACAAACTCCATCCAAAGCAAAAGAAGGTATACCGAAACAAACAAAATGTATACCCAAGCATGTACAAGTATACCAAACCCAAAACGTATACTTTCCAAAAAAATAAAATGAAATAAAAAAGCTAATAGGTCCTCCAGAAGTGGCAGAAGACATAAACCATGACAGGGAGCAAATTTAGCTTTAGAAACTTGATGAATCCTGGATAGATTGTAGGTAAGAACCGAAATCCAGCCTCCAAGCCATGTGAAGAGTATTCCAACGTGAGAGTCACAAAATAAAGATCCAAATAAATTATCAAAATTTAGTTTGTACATATTAGAAAAAAGAGCCCCAGAAGCCATAGAAAAATTGATAATAAAAAGCTAAAGGAAGAACAAAAATAACAGCCAACAGCAAAGTCATCTTCTGATGTAAGGCACATCAAGCAAATCCCCTTTTAAAGAGTCAGTAAAGGAGGTGGAGGCAGAACACCCACCATAACACGTTGCAAACCATGCTTAGCAAGCCAATCAGCAGGGAAATTACATTCCCTATAAATGAAGTGCATTTGGATAGCCAAATTATTATTTAAAAAAAAAATTAAAATCATGTTTAGCATACAAATAACATTCCAAGTAGGAGGGATAACATTATTATACATCTTAGCTAGAGCACTAGTGTTCATCTCAATATAAAAATTATAAAAATGGAGAATAACCGCAACTTGTAAAGCGTACTAAAGAGAGAACCCTTTAGATTCTAAGGGGGTAGAGGCACAAACTCAAGAAGAAAAATAATAAAGGAAGCATCTTGAGGAGTTACGAAAAATACCTCCAGTCCCAACAACATTTAAATTCCAGCTCCAATCCACGTTAAGCTTAACCCACCCATAAGAGAGGGGTTGCCACCTAGTCAAGGCGGCCCTCCTACCCCTCGGAGGTGAATTAGAGCATAACAAAATGTGACAAGAAGCCTTAAGAAAGTAAGCTATAATATAAGAAGTGATAATAAATGGAGTAGGAGGAAAAGCCTCATACTTATGTGCAATCCTTGCAGACCAAAGGAACCACAAAATAAAGGAACCACAAAATAACAAGTAAAGGAACCACAAAATAACAAGTGGGAAAGCTTCAAATTCATCATCATAAATATGCACAACCATCCAAGCAATAGGATATTTGTCCAATTCCAAATGATCATTTAAACTTGGAGTCCAAGATATCCCAAAATAAAATCTAACTGAACTCCAAACGGCACGAGCAAAGGGGCATGCAAAGAAAATATGCGAGGCAGATTCCTCCTCACATTTGCAAATATAACATTGTGAAGCCATACACAAACCTTTTAATTTCAGAGTATGATCAAATGGAAATAGCAGTAAAAAATATCTCCATAAGAAAAAGGAGATAGAAAAAGATAAGAAAGCTTTCCAGATAGCAGCAGCCCAATGGCGTGGAGTAAAAGCTTGCTGACTTTGATATAATAATTTTCAAAATGGAAGCATGAGAGGTAAATTTCCAAAATGAATTGTCCATTTTAGTTGGAAAAGTGTTATCTTTGTGATAGAAAAAGCTTCATCACCAATCAAAGCTCTCAACTTTTTGACATCCCAAGACCCGTCGCGCCAACAATCAGAAACAAGCGTAGTGTTATCTTGGGGAGAATATGGAATATTAGAGAAATCTATTGTACCCCAATGATCAAACTAGAAAGGTAGATTTCCAATGCCAACATCCTAATAGATAAATTTCTGAGCCATGGGACGAACCTTAAGCAAAGCTTTCCAAAACTTATTATCACCAGTCTTCCACTCAACCAAAGAAGGGTCAGAGTGGGTACAATATTTTTGGAGTAGAAAATGAGCCCAAAGTGAAGTGTCCAATCGAAATTTAAACCAAAGTTTACAAATGTTAATTTCAGTGATATGATTTAGTTTCTTAAAGCCTAAGCTTCCAACAAAAGAAGGTTTGTAGACCTTATCCCAAGAAAACCAAATTTTACGTTGACTACATCCAGACCACAAAAATTTATTAAAAAGCCTCTCCAGAGTAACTTGGGTAAATTTTTTCAGATGCAATACTTGTAGGGCATACAAAGGAATGGTGTGGAAGACACTTTTAACCAAAGTAAGACAGCCACCATTAAAGAGAAAAATGTTCCTCCAATCATTAATCTTTGGTTTAATTTTTTTTACCAGATCATCCATTTGAGTTTATCTTTTTCTACCCCGTAAGATGTTAACTCCCAGATATTTAAGAGGAAGGGAGGTCACATGATAAGCAGTAAAGGCAGCAGCCCAAGTGGTAAATGTATTGCTAACCTATTTACTAAAAATTACCTGACAATTTGACGTGTTGATAGTTAAACCCGAAGTGTTCTGAAAAACATTTAATGTCTGCAACAATTTTTTAAAAGCATTTTTACTAGCATTGGATAAAATGATAGCATCATCGGCATAAGCCAGGTGACTAACCATAAGGTTAGATATATGAGAAAAATGAGTGAAAGGATGAGGCAACTGCATGTGATTCAGGAGGTGTGAGAGTTAATCAAAAGCAAGGATAGTAGGAGAAAGAGGGTCTCCTTATTTAATACCCTTGAAGGAGGAGAAAAATCGGTATGATTTCCCATTCACAAGGACGTTGTAGTAGTTCTGTTCAAGCCACCTCTGAAAGATATAACAAAAGTGAGTAGAGAAACTCCGAGCACGATTACTGCATAAAATAAAATCCCAGTTAATAGTATCAAAAGCTTTTTATGTCAAGTTTAAGCACAGCATTTCCAACCCTGCATTTCTTATCTAAATCTTCAATAATTTCTTGAGCAAAAAGAATATAATCTGATATTTCCCAACCTTGAATAAAAGCTGATTGTTGAGGAGAGATAATGGTAGACAAAAGGGGTTGCAAACGAGCCACAATGATCTTACTAATTTCTTTGGAGAGGACTGAAGTAAGAGAGATAGGGCAGAAATTATCCCAGCTAATTTTGTCATTACATATAAGGATAAGCACAATAAGAGAGGAAGTGAAATATTTACCCGGGTTGTCACCAAGGAAATAGCTTTGAATAACACTCATAACCTCCTTTTTAATAATATCCCAACAAGTAACATAAAAGTTAAATGTAAACCCATCAGGCCCCTAGGCCTTGTTAGGATTGATCCCCTTAAGAGTAGCAAGGATTTCCTCTTCGGTAGGAACGTTAGTAAGAGAAGGAGAAGAGACATATTCCCTTTCCTCAGAGAAAAGCTCATAATTGACCGGAAAAACCAAAGAAAGACTTTCAAATAAGGTAGTAAAATGTTGTACCGCGGAGTTTCCAATCTCATCAGGATCGGTAAGAATAAAACCATCAGAAGATTTTACTTTGAGAATAGTATTCATGTTATGCCTATGCTTAGTAGTTGCATGGAAAAAAGTGGTGTTCCTATCACCACAAGAAAAATGAACGACATTTGCTTTTTGTTTAAGAATACCTTCCTTCAAATCAATTGCTTCAAGGAGGGATGCATGGGTCAGGGTAACATCACTAGCCCATTGAGGAGTGCAACAAACTTCAGATTCTAATAAATCTACCATACGCTGTGCTTTAGTAACTTTGGAATGAACATTACCAAAAAATAGGTAATTCCATGGACATAAATGACTTGCCAACTTTTTGTGAAGTTTCCATAAAATATACCATGGATTGCCATTATTGTCAGAGTGCCAAGCCTGCTTGATGAGATTCAAAAAAGTGTCATGAGTAGGCCAAACATTAAGGAATTTAAACTTATAATGAGGTGAATGATTAAATAAGGCAAGCGTAAGTAAAATAAGACAATGATCAGATGCAACATAATTCAAATGCTGGACTTTAGAAATTGGGAAATAAGTAAGGAAGTGCTTATTTGCAAAAAAACGATCAAGTCCTTGTGATAGAAAACCACGATGTCAAGTGTATGGAGAACCAGAGTAACCCAAATCATGTAAGCCAACATCATCCATTTTATGACAAAAGCAATTGATGAGAGAAGAGTCACAACTCCTACCACCCCTCCTCTGCGAAGGTTTTATGATCATGTTAAAGTCACCTCCCACCAACCAAACTTCCTTAATTGCCTCCCACATGTGCACAAGTTTATCCCAAAGTAAAATTTTATCCTGTAAAAGAGAGCTAGCATAAACAAAAGTGGACCACCCCTGAAAATTGTCCATCTTAAAAGTAGTAAGGACAAACTACTCCTTGTCCTCAATAATAGTCAAATTGACCTGATGTTTCCAGAAGATTCAGATTTTATTATTTTTGTTGCAGTTGTGATTGAAATTTAAAAATCTCCTGAAGACTTTTCCCTAATTAACATAAACAAGAGGTTCCAGAATAGAAAAAATAAAAAGCTTATAAACCTGACATAAATATTTGAGCCTATTAAAGGCGCTCAGGTCTGTAACTCACCTATAAACATGGTGTCTCGAGCTACCCCTTCTAGAACACCTAGGAGGGGTGTTGAACTATTCACCATCTAAATGATATTTTCCATAACTGATAATATTCTCTCGATCAAGATGCAAAAGTTCATTCTTCCTTTTACTTTTCTCTTACTAGTTTATTGAACCAGCCATTCCTCCTCAAGCATGTTTGTAGCTGCCAAAATTGCGGTCTCAAATAGCATATTCTTGCCCGTAGGCTTTAAAGTGGAAATAGGATCGGGTGCTCCTTGGTCTTGCACATCATACAAATATATAGCATTTATAGCAACATCAATGGAAACTCTAGGTTCAACAACAGTAGGAACTTGTTCATGTACCGTATGAATAGAAACATTAATAACAACACTAGTGGGAACAGTAAATGCATCAATATTGGGGACATTGTGTTTAGTACCACATTCAACAAATTCATTAGTGTTGTTAACCTGAGTGTTAATAAGGCCTCGTGTAGCTACACGATATATAATAGGCTCATCTTTATCAATAATTGGGTCCACAAGAGATAGTTATTGTTACCTTTTCTGAGGAAGATTTATTATTGGGCACTGCAGACCACAACCGCCCTTTGTATATAACGGCAATGGTATACGGCACATAACGGCAATGGTATACGACACAGCTCTAAACCGTATATTAGTTGACCCCGATGCTTCCGTCAACATCATTCACGTACGCACTCTTGAGTTGCTCTCACTGAGCACGCGACGGTTGTGCTCCGATAAAATCATGTTAAATGGCTTCAACGAAAAAGGGCAGAAGACTCTGGGGTCCATAACTCTTCCTCTCCGATTCGGAGACTTCAAAAGCGAAGCCAAGTTTCACGTCATTGACGGGAATACGTCCTTTAGAGCCTTGCTCGGACGACCATGGATTCACGAACATGGGATGATACCTTCGACCCTTCATCAGTGCATCAAATACATGCGTGGGGGAGAAGA
>NW_018165002.1:118391-119978 GCF_001263595.1 Phalaenopsis equestris | reverse complement strand
CGCTTATGACGGGGTCCACTAGAAGGCTCCCAACTTTGCCGACCTCTAGAGTCATAATAGGTGTTGATTCTGACACAGATTCTGAGGCAGAAGAAGCCTGCCAGATGGACAAGCCTAGATACTCGCAAGGTGTTATTTTGGGCAGTTCCGAGGAAGAGATTCTTTGGTCGCCATCAGTGACGATGGTCCCTCGCCTGACTAAATAATCATTGTCAGACGAAGTGCTGACTATCAACCCAGTGCCGCAAGGCTACTTCAGAGATCTGACAACCAGACATGCCACTACTGTTGAAGATCTTAAAACTTTTTATGTACCCCCTAGGCCCGGGGCTAAGGAGAAGGGCATTTTGTTTTACAAAGTTGAGTCACATGTAACCAATTCTAATGAAATGCCTCTATGTGACGATAATGAAAAATTAGACGATATACCTCTTTCGTATTATTGTTCGCCTCTTATTTGTAATTTGTTGGATGATGGGTTACTGCCTGAAAGATGGCCTGCTCGTCAAGCCAAATTATGTAGGGCTATGTGGCAGGATAGACTCCCAGGAGATAGATCTGGATTGGGATATGTCAAGAGGCGGGGTGATGCCAAAAGCTCCAAAGCCTCATGCAAGATGATCTCCTCGTCTTATGATAACAAAGGTGTAACCTCTAATGATGAGGAGGTTGAGGTCAAAGAGGCCCCTTCTGAGATGGAGGATGGCGTTTCTTTGACTGTAGACGAGTTGGTCAAAGTCAACTTAGGCACGACCGACGACCCTCGTCCCACTTATATTAGTAAGCTCCTGTCTGCCATCATGGCCACAAAAATCATAGAGATTCTCAAGGAGTTTCAAGACTGCCTTGCTTGGAGCTATTTCAAGATGCCCGGTTTAGCCCCAGAGGTTGTAGTCCACAATCTCTCTATTGATCCGAGTGCCACCCCCGTGAAATAAACACCTCGGAGGATGCGGCCCAAGATTGAGCTAAAGGTTATTGAAGAAACCAAAAAGCTCATTGAAGCTGGCTTCATTAGGGAAGTTTCCTGCCCCACTTGGCTCACAAATAAAGTACCCGTTTGAAAGAAGAATGGGCAGATACGAGTCTGCATTGACTTTCGGGACTTGAATAAGGCTTGCCCGAAGGACGACTTCCCCCTACCAATCCCAGAGTTGATGGTAGACGTCGCTTCGACACATGCAATGTTCTCCTTCATGGATGGCTTGTCTGGATACAACCAGATCCGGATGGCTCCGCAGGAAGAACAACATACGGCGTTCCGTACTCCCATTGGCATCTTTTGTTATAAAGTCATGCCCTTCGGTCTCAAAAATGCCGGGGCGACCTATCAGCGTGCCATGACTCATATCTTCAAAGATTTGCTACATCACGAGGTAGAATGTTATATCGATGACGTAGTAGTTAAGAGTCGATCCGAAGAGGATCATCTTATGGATCTGAGGACCGTCTTTGAACGCCTTAGAAAATTTGAACTAAAAATGAACCCGTTGAAATGCACTTTCGGCGTCTCTTCCGGGAAGTTTTTGGGCTTCATAGTTCGACATAGGGGTATAGAGATTGACCCTAGTAAAATCAAATCCATCA
>NW_018165002.1:114909-116873 GCF_001263595.1 Phalaenopsis equestris | reverse complement strand
ATATATATAGAGAGAGAGAGAGAGAGAGAGAGAGAGGTTTATGAAATCAAATCATATAAAAATTATTATGCCTTTTAATTTAGTTTTTTCGGCACGTTCAATAACATTCATGATTTCTAAGTATGTATTCATCTCTCATGTTAACAAAACCATTAACATAATTATTTTATATCAATTATAATATAATTATGAGAAGTTGGGATAGTTTAGAGTCATTAAAGTTCCAGTTGAAGTGTTTAGGACGCTAATAATCCATTTTTAGTTTACTAATTTTTTGATTAAAATAATTAAAGTAAGACTAATGTTGAGTCGTCAGTTTAAATTGTCTTGATATTTGCATTTTGCATTAGAATTTGTGCTTTGTGATCCTTTCAGACCATTTATTTTTGAATGAGCACTCTGACGACGAACAAATTTATTTGGATGGATTTTCTTTTATTGAAAATCAGTTAAATGTATCTGAATCGTCCTATTTATAGTCAGGATGAGGGATCACTATAAATAGCTAGCAACATGTATAGTAAGATTACCAATTAGAGAGCCATTTTTTAAACAAACAACAAATAGATAATACGGTTTTTTTTTTATATATAGTATTTAATGCAAAATACAAATTTAATATAAAATGAATTAATTTCATGATATTAATTTTATAATCTTTATCATGCAATCAATTCAGACTACTTAGCATTTGTTCTCTCATATCAAATAAAATCACTTTGCAGTACTCAAATGCAAGCACAAAATTTTGGCATCTAAATTGAAAAATCAAAATAATGTTGCGATATATACCAAATTTTGATTTAAAAAAAAACTAATTTACTCTGAAATACACATAGTATTATAGCATTAGAAGTGAGTTATGTGATAATTAATTTTAAAATTTTGCCATAGGAAATATGTATTTTATATATTAAAAAAAAAGAAACTTGTAACTAGTAGCTAATTAAAAGATGTAATGCTATAATACTATGTGTATTTCAACCCAAATTAAAAGATATAATATTTTTAATATCATCCCAATTTAAAGTTTGAATTAACCATAATTAAGATGAATATCAACCCAAATGAAAAAACTATAATATTTTTAATATCATCTCGATCAAATATTTCCAAAAAAAAAAATCATCTTAAATCACAATCATTTTTACATCTAATTTTTTAAAATACATGATATTACTATATATGTTTTATTTTATATTTTATCCATATTTAAAAAATAAAAAAAATTATTTCAGTTTTGATTGTAGTTTAATCATGTAAAATATCCAATACCTAAAAATTTATCAAAAATTAAAATATATTAGTCACACAATTAATGAAATTATTATTTTTTTATAATTATATTATGCTTTGATTTATCACTAGTATTAATTGTGATATAGTCTACCCTCTAATATTTGATAATTATTGTAGTACAACATTAAAAAAAATTATCTATTTTCTATTCTAAAATTTATTGATCAATTTATTAAATAGAATAAAATTAGAACACTTCTATTTTTTTTAATTTGAAATGTATTAAATTCATGAATGAAATAATTATTGTAAAATTAAGAATTATAAATAATATATAATAAAATTAACTAATTTAATATCAAATATATTTATATACAAGTTATGGAAGTCACAATATCTAAAGTTAAAAAGGTATAGAACTCAGCACAGCTCATTCGTCTAAGATGACAATAGCTATAGATAATGCCATAAGATTTTCCGGTGAGATCTTACGCCGCACGCCTTTTTAAAAGATAGATTCGCATAGCACATTTCCGAAAATTATTAGCACACCATCAAAATTATTATATTACTATGGCTAATAAAATGATGGATGTTTACAGAGGCTTTACTAAGCCACAAGATTCAATAATAAGAAAAAATATTAGATTGGCAACCAAAATAACACCAGATTTTGATTTTCTCTGTATCTTTCAATAGAATTTACAAGTATAAGCTTCAACTAA
>NW_018165002.1:112142-114629 GCF_001263595.1 Phalaenopsis equestris | reverse complement strand
AAAAAGGGAGTTTTATGTAAATGTTCTTTTTACTCCATGCTTGCTAATGTGGCGGGAAGCGATTTCTGCAGAGAATGCGGGGGGCATCCAAGTCATTAACGGTCACAAAAAAAGTACTTAATTTAAATTTACGATGATAGGGTTGGGATTAATTAGCCAACTTTCTCCAAGTACTTTTTTTAGGAAATAAACATCAGCTTCGTCTTATCTATTTTTTTTTAAATTATTTTTTATAATTCATATAACATATTATTTTCTAATGTACAACTAAATAATCATAATTTTAATAAATACATGTTAATAATTTGATTTGCATCTAAATGTGAATCTCCCCGGAACAAAAATACATGTGAAGCTTGAAGTGCATGATCACATGTCATTTTTTTAATAATCACAAAAATAAAATAAGAGTTCCTAAAAAATTCTAAATGTAAATTTATATGTTGATAGAGTATTAATATCTATTCTTTAATAAGTAATTAGTTAAATGCTTCTAAAATTAATTATCAATTAGTTTAGTAAAGACCTAAGTTGTTCTTAATTTTTATAATTTATATGTCTGATTATTTGACTTATGTTGAGCGAATTTAATCATAACTTTAATAAATATATCCTAAGAATTCAGCTTGATTTGCTGGCAAAAAAAAATTATATGTTCCATATTTAAGAAATTTCTTGAGATGTTCATAATTTTTGTATTTATATTACTATTTTTTTTGTATTATTTTATTATTTTTTTTAATGTTTGTGATCTTCGAGCATGAAGGCCTTTGTATGTTAGAGGAAAGGGCAAATTTTTATATTTTGCTTTTTGATTTTTTTGTAAACTGTTTATGTTGGGCCAAACCAACTTGAGATGCAGCATTCCCCTATTTTTTTCATGCCCGGAAAAAATATAATTTGTTGATTGATTCACACATAACTTTCATTCAGAGTATTTTAGTCATCAAAATCACTGAATTTGATCTTAAAATTAAGAAAATTTACATAACAATAATGAATTTTTAAGAAAAAATTTAGTATATGAAAATCATCAAATATATAATAAATTATATGTTTTTTTTTTAAATTATTTTTTTTTTAATTTGAATTTCAATTAAAAGTATAATGAAAACATTGATTCAATACCAAAATAGTAGTTTAAAATTTTAATTTATTTTTATTAAAATTGAACTTCACAATAATATAAAAGAAAGTATTTGGTGAATTATGTAAGTGATGAAAATGTATGAGTATATTATATACTAAGTGATGTGGCTGCATGTTTTAATCATTACCATCATACATTTACCTACTTAAAATTAACTAAAATTGCATGGCTTTAAATCAATAAATAATAAAATCATTAAACAAATTAAAAAATAAAGTGAATGCTCGAGTTATTTTCAAAAAAATTAGCCAGACTCAACACTATTAAGATGCAAGAATTAAATACTTCAATGTAGGAGTACATTATACATAATTTAATCATGAAAAGATGTGATATAATGACACAATGACTATGATATAGCATGTATTTTTAGATTAATCATTTTCTAGCAATCATGAAGATGAAGTTTATGTTCACTGAGCAAATTTGAACTATTTTTCAATGGAAGGATGAGCTAAAAATATTCAATATATGAATGTTAGCTTAGTGAGCACTTATTTTTTTTGTAGTTTTTATAAATTGATTGAGTGTAATGCCTCAATAGTCCCAAAGATGATAAATTTTTATCAATAGTCCTTATCATTTATTGTTGTTTGTGTATTGGATAAATTTTTTAAGCTAAGACTTAATTTTTCTCTACTGATGAGAATATTGTAGCAATCAATAATCACATATGCATTTTAGCATATTAAAATTATTTTAAGCTTCCTACTTTATTCATTAAAATTATTAAATATGTTTTTGTTTTTAATTATCACATAATTTATTAACTAAGCACAAAATAAGTGATAATTATTAGAATTACTTCTCTCAAACTATGTATGTTACTTGTTAGCAAGTTAATGTTATTTGAAATATTTGAATTATTGAAATAAATTTAGTAAATTTGGTTAATTACATGCATGTTAACTATATATATGTTTATTCAAATGTTTGTGCCTATATTTGTGTACATAGGACCCAAATATTAACTCATTTTTCATCTTATTTCAACAACTGTGTAGTTAATACAAGAGAATTATGACTAATTAAAGATGTAAATTCTTAAAGGATAACTAGTAATTCTTCATTTCTCACAAACAAAAAAGATCAGACATACATGAAAATTTATTTTTTTATTAAAGAAATTATTGTTATGATATACAAGAAATTGATTTTTATAGAAGCTCGAAATAAAAGCAAGTTCACTAGAAAAAAAAGAAGTAATTTTGTAACAAAGAAAAGCTCAATATATGAAGTTATTACTCTACGAGCTATAACTTTGAAATGACTCCAACAAACATGACTATTTTGGTTAAGATAAAAAGATATCAAAAAAATATGTACAAGCTTGAAAC
>NW_018165002.1:70332-109979 GCF_001263595.1 Phalaenopsis equestris | reverse complement strand
TTACACAAAAGGAAGAGCAATTTTTAAGAATCTGAAATAAAATATAAAAAGATAATAATTATGAAGGGCGATTCCATACAGGACACCCGAAACAATATTATTTATAGAAGAAGCACCATTTTTCATTCACTTTTAAATTCTCTCAAATATCAAATGTCATGATAAAACCTCAACCCATATTTTTAATTATTATCAAATTTATAATAGTTTGATCGTGGCACACGTAAATGCATCGATTCATAATTCAAAAATTCATCTGGTTCCTTGATTTGTAAATAGCATTGTTCTTTGTGCTCCGTATGTAATTTTCTCTAATTATAAATATTGAATAACTAAATAATAAAAAAATAATAAATATTAACCGTTAGGCATAATAAACCAAAAAAAATGTACATGACAAAAACTTTTAATATATATATAAAGTTTTGTCTTTTATCGAAAGAAAAGAATTTGGAAAGAAAAGAAAATAAAAGTTTTGAGTTCTCTCTGTTTTCTTTTTCCCAAATCAAAGGAGGAAAAACCAAAAACAGGGAAAATGTTTCTAACTTCTAAACCAACATCTTCATCCTCCACCCGCCATAAAACCTTATCAATCCCAACAAAAAGACAAAAATAATCATCCACTAAAATTTAATTTCACACATTTCCCTAAAGAAAATATAACATCAAACTCCCACTTAAAAATCATCATAATGTTTACCACCGTAAATTTAAATTTAAATATAATATAAAAAACAGCGACTACTTTACAATCTTCAAACCTTTCAATTAAACAAAAATAAGAAAAAAAAACTTTTTTTTCTCACCTTTATAGCCGCACTTGAGAAGCATGAGCTCAAGCGTACTAAGTACAATGGCGTCGTCGTCGATAACGAAAACTCGCAATCCGGCGGGGAATCCGTCCGGCAGCACAGCTCCGGATTCGACCATGAGAATCAGTTCCAATGAGAGGTGAAAGATGGCAGCTTGATCCAGAAAACCAACGGATAGAAACCCTAGTTTTACTTTTCTGTTAACCGTTAGCAAAAAAACTCACAGTTTTTTAACAGAGGAAGAAGAGAGTGCAGAAAAGGAGAGATGAAAGAGGTTTAAAAGAGATATAGAAACCATTCACTTCTTTCCAAATTTAAAAAGGGGATGTATTTGATGAACATGTACGGTTGTGATTAAATCATCATAACACCAGAGAATTTGTGGGTCCCACTTACTTTCCTTTTTTTTTGAAATGTATGATAAATATATTCCAAATATTGATTATATGGACACATTCCATGAAAATGTTTGTGGTGGGGGGAAGTACATGTTCCGGTCGTCTAATTTGTTTCCTTATTTATGTGGGAGAGTAAGTGGAGTTTGGGAGGAAGAGGTTATTAATGCTGAAATTAGTTTTTTTTTTTTTATTATTATTTTATTAATTTAATAATACAACAGTTGGCATTGTGAATTTTGTAATAAGCAAATAATCAACATCTTCATCATGACTTTTTTTTTTTTTTTTTAAGGAAATTATGTGTCAAATTTTATTTAATATTTTTTACAATAAGGAAATTTATTATGATTTAAATGTTAATGAATTAGCTTGGGAGCACGAATCATGAGAGAATTTCCCAATTATGAGTTCATAGCATCTATCCTTTTTTTTTTTTTTTTTTTTTTTTTTTTGGGAAAAAAAATTTTTTTTAAATTAATTTTTTTTTTTTTTTGGTGAGAAAATATTTATTCTAAAATTATGAGTTTTATTAAGAACTAATATTTTAAAATTAAAAATAGTTAATCTAGCAAATGTAGCATTTCAATCAAATCAATAGATTTTTGGTAATCGTTGTGTTTGAGAATTAAATGATGATAAGATTACTAACAACATATTTATCTCTAACAAGATGATGGTGCCTCAAGTTCATTTGCACTTTTTCATGGATTTGGAACTTGAGATAGAGGCGAAATCGCATCTTTGAATTAAGAAATGGTTGAACACACTTCTTCATGAGAAATTATTTTGTACGGACACCGCATGCAGAAATTTATGTGGTGTACGATCTCCGTCGTTGATCACAGCGAAGATGTATTTCGATAGGCCCATTTTAAATTTTTTTTTTTTTAAATGTGGTGTTCAACGGTGGAGAACGGACGCCGCCGCGTGTTCGTATGGAATAATTTCACAGACTATTAATACATTAAAATATGATGATTTCTTCCTCCGAGATCAGGCTATCTTTGATTAAGTACTCACACCAAGGAATAAATACTACATGAAGGAAAACTTTCAACGATTCTTTATTCATGAGATCAAGATCTATGAAGATACAACATTATTTCTCTAGGCAAAACACATTTTATTCTCTAGAGATCTCTACACTAATACAAAAGAACAAAAAAAGGAACAAGTGAAGATTAAAAAATAAATATAAAAAAGGAGAAAATAAATACAAAGAATAGAAAAAAAATTAATAATATAAAAAAAACAAACATAAAAGGAATCTACATGACTTATGATATTAAGCATCAGACAAATTCGACGCTAAAAATTTGCATCGTCTATATATAGTAGACGTTAAAATCGGGGTCGAGAAAATAATTAGCCTAAAAAAAGTCAAACGCTTTTTTGAGTTAGCTGGAATTTACGTTGACAATTTGTGTATGCATATTTGCATTGTCCAAGCATTGGACAGTATCAAGGAGCATAAAAAATAAGGAAGGCGACACAAATCTATATTAAAGAAAAAAATAAATAAAAGAATGATTAGATCTTCACAACCTGCACACAACAAGTACGAATAGCATAATGATTTAGTTATCCATCATAAAAACTAAGAATCTATATCACAAACGAGTACCAATAATGAAAAAAACCATAACATAACATAACATAACCAAAAAAAACCATAACATAACCAATATTAATCTAAATTCACGAAAATTCACATAATATATGTTCACATGCTTGTTTTCGTTCCTTTTTTTGGAGTTGCCAGTGTGTCTATTGTCGTATGATTTCCTTTGTTTGAGTAAATCTCAATTACAGATCATATAGATGATCTGGAGAAGAGAATAATTGGAAAAAAAAGAAACATACAAAGAGGATAGACAAACAAGAAAAAGAACGTGGAAAAATTTCATAAAATGAACTTTGTGTGATAGTCCAAAAGCGTACATCCAAAATGGGATTAGATCGTAAATGCTTTAGAACATATCCGTGAAGAAGACCATACAAATACAACCCATAACCAGAGAGTCAAGATTAGTTATTCTGGGGTCAAAAGCAACTCCCAAAGGGTATATCCCTTTGGTTAATTATATACTGGGGAATGCAAAAGAATACCCTCAATTAAAAAAATCCTGCTTACATTCATGTGACGACTATTAAAGGGTGTCACAAAGGATGATTATTTCATAGGAGCATATTGACGCTTTCAAAGACTCGTTAAGCCACATGGCAGAAAGTGAGTCTCTCATATCCCAAATGGGTAGTGACTCATAACAATCGAGGTCCGTTAAACAACCAAGTCAACTCATAGGATTCACACTATGCTTCGAAGGCCTAAGCAAGCCATAAGGGCAGAGTGTGAATCACCGTATCCTAAATAGGTGACAGTCTATCCACAATCGGGGCTCGGGGCCTACGAGATGACATCGATGAAGCTTAAAAGGGAACGACAGGGCTCAAAGTGGGTAGCAAAAGAGAGGTTGAGTAATTCTAATCGGGTAGGGATAGCCAAGTTAGGATACCACGGATTCTTCATCCCAAGCTAATAAGAGCATAACTCTGTCTAGTCGTGAATGTAGTAGACGTAATATAACCAGAGATCCCTTATCAGATATCCATGACTTGCATCATCCAAGGGGACTTTGGTAGCTCTAAGGTCAAGAGAAAGAATCAAGAGAAAGAAACTCTAAATAGAAACTCTAAATCCTATGACCTAGTGTAGGTAGAAACTAGAGGTGAGACCTACACCTACCAAAGTGGTAAAGAAGTCGCTGAAGTGGAAAATAAAAGAGAGGACCAGTTGTAAAGCTGAAAATACTCTCACAATGGATTTATTTCCCGTCTGGGTCAAGGAAGCCTCTGACCTCCTAAGCATGTTAGACAATCATCTAAGAATAAAATTTATGCTTGGCCAGTCGGGTTGAAGAGCACGGTGACTTCTCCTCAAGATATGTTATATGATGCAATTATTTACAGTCTTAATGTGGATGCTCTATTAGAATGACTTGGGTGATATCCGTGCTATGCAACCAGTTTAAAATTCGACCCAATTGCCATGCATAAAAGTAAAGACAGATTTTGAAAAATCTTGAATTCTTAATCATAAATTTTGATTAGTCTTAATCTTTTATTAAGATTTTTATAGAAAATTTACAATATCATGTCCTTGGAGAGTCTAAAAAATATTGATACGGTTCGAAGAAAAACCACAAGCATATAACTACAATAACAAGCCAATCACATTGATCCTAGTTCTATACATCAAATAGATTTAAAACTAAGGTATGGGATGATGCTTGCAAGCAAAAGGTTAGCATTAAATCATTACAGCTCTTCCTTACTGGACATTTCTCTCTACAAGAACCACCTTTAACATAATTGTGTGCACATCTCACATCCCAATAACATGCAACAATATTACCTTCTTGTACATTATTTCGAGATTTAGATAAATTTAAATCTATTTTCATGTCTTCTGAATCAGAAGAGCGTTTATTTTTCTCTATCCTTAACTCTGGATGAATAACGCAACAATTAGCCCGCATATGACCAAACATTTTACATTTATTGACATAATGAGGAACAAATTCCATTTCCACATTTTGTCAGTAGCCATTTTCTGAGTTCCTTATCCATATAAGATCATTAAAACCAATAATAACATTCCTCTCAACCAACACTTTGGCCATTGAGGATCTAGAGCAATTAAACATAGCAAAATCAACATTCAAAGGAGTACCAAAAATAGAGCCCAGGGAATACAAAACATTCAAATTAAATCGATATAACTTCAATCTAAGAAATCTTATCCAAACAGGAACAATTGGTGGTTCTTCTTTTGGATTGAAGTCAGTAGCCCATTTCAAAATTTTCACATAAGCCTTTCAATCAACAAAATCTTCCTAGAGAAAATAGCAACATAATCCTATTCTTTTTCAAGTTTAATGATCAAATGTGTACAATCAAGAAAACTAATATTCCAACTACCAACAAGTTATAATCCACAAAGAATCTTCTAATTATTTCTATCTTTAGATGAGCGAAAGCAAACTTACCAATCAGAGTAAAACTCAGTGGTTCCACAAGAATATTTTTTTCCTCATCAAGAAAGAGTAAAGCCAAATTACCATTCTTTTTAATCGCTTTCTTCAAGAGCCCAACATACGAGTAGTCCCATTGTTCTTTAAAACAAGAAGGGAAAAGGAAATTAGCTGAATCATTACTTACAGCCTTGGACTTCCCCACAAGAATATCTTGGTAAGAAGGGCCAACATCTCTAGAAGGAGAAGAAGCCATCATAACCAGAGGAAGTGACCACCGGCATAGAAAATTATATACCTAAAATCAGAAAACAAGAATCACACACCCGAGCTCCAAGAAACCATTTATTTGATTGAATTATAGATTTTTTTATTGATGTTAAATTATGTTTGATTATCATGTAGAAGGAATGTGATACTAACAATAATAACTCAATAACATTTTTGTTGAACTTTTAATTATAGTTAGGCAAGGATTGACCATTAATAATTTATAGTTCAATATTTCTTAGACAAACCAAACATGTCTGAATGGCATTAAAGTTAAGCCAAAATAAAATTTAGATTAAGAAGTGAGATTAAATCTATATTTTCTCAAATTCCCTTAAATCAAACATACCTTTCTCAATTCCTTCAATTCAAATATACCTTATATGATGGGAATTTAATTAAAATGCATATAGAACAATCAACCCTGCCTTTGTCGGGCCCCAAGACCTGGATGTGAGAAGTGGAGGGTTGTCTTAGGTAGTTGAAAATTAGGCATAAAATTTGTTGAAAAATCATGACATGAATCTTTTTTATCATTATGTAATTTCTAAGGCGTCCCCTAGAAGCGACATGTTGTAAGAACTTAATACAATGAAAAGTGTGCAAGGCTGGTTACACCGGCGCTCGGGTGTAGTGTCAAATAAACAAGGTTTCTCACACTACAGATGGATGCGATAAAGAAGTTAATCCATGAAACAGTCCATGAAACTAATATCAATATATGATCTTGGAATATAGGTACTTTCACAGGAAAATTAATTGAATTAGTTATTTTTATGATTCATAGAAAGATAATTGTCTTATGCATTCAAGAAATTAAATGGGTTGAAGAAAAGGTTAAGGAGACTGATAACTTAGGTTTTGAACTTTAGTATTCACGTAATATTCATACTTTAAATGGTGTAGGTGTAATTATAGATAAAAGTTTGAAAGATAATGTTGTGAAAATTAATAGAATATGAGATAGAATTATAACCCTTAAGATTATTGTTAATTTTAAGATTTTTAATATTATAATTAGGTTCTCACATAGGTATGGATATAGGTTCTAAGGAAAAATTTTGGAATGACCTAAAAAACTAATACAAATGATACCTCTTGAAGATAGAATTTTTACTTATGGTTCTCACATAGGTATGGATATAGGTTCTAAGGAAAAATTTTGGAATGACCTAAAAAACTAATACAAATGATACCTCTTGAAGATAGAATTTTTATTGGAGGAGATTTAAATGGACATGTCAAAAGAGTGGTAGATTTTAGAAATATTGATGGTGGCTACGGTTTTCGAGTGAATAATGTAAAAGGTAGAGATAAGAATATTATTAATTATAAGAATGGATACAATAAACACAAATTGATTATTTTCTTATGAGAAGAAGAGATCACCGAGAATGTAAAGATCGTAAGGTCATTCCAAGTGATGATTTAATTACTCAACATCAATTATTAGTTCTATATTTTAAGATGAAGAGTTGTAAAATAAATAATACTATGAATCATTATCGTAGAATTAGATGGGGGCACGTAGAAAACAAATAAAATATTTTTTATGAGTAAACTTCAAGATTTCAAGGTTTGGGATGTTCATGAAGAAGTAAATTCTATGTGGGATAAAGTAACAAACATAATTAAATAAGTGATAAAAGAAGTACTTGGAGAATCAAAAGAAAAATTTTCTATAAATAGTATTTGGAGAATCAAAAGAAAAATTTTCTATAAATAAAAAAACTTAGTGATGGAATAATAAAATGCATGAAAAGATTAAATATAATAAGTGATGTTATAAAAATTAGTTTAGAGAATTGAGAAAATATAAAATGACCTGTAGAGAGTCTAAAAGAACAATTTGTGAAGCTAAAAATTTCACTTTTAGTAATCTTTATAATAGATTAAATACTAAAGTTGATCAAATATATATGTATAAATTAGCCAAACAAAAGGAAAAGAAAAGTAAAGATTTAACTCAAGTAAAGTGTGTGAAAGATGAAAAATCAAAAAGTGTTTTTCTTAGAAAAAAAATATTCAACAAAGGTGGTTGAGTTATTTTAATAAACTTTTAAATGAAGTTTCTGAAAAAACGATCTACCTTAGTGATCTTAATATCGTTAATAATAATAAAATATATCATTCTTACTGTCGCATTAGTAAAAAGAGGTTGAGGAGGCTTTAAAGAAAACTAAGGGTGGAAAGTCTGTAGGACCCGACGATATCCTAATTGAAGTATGGAAATATATAGAAAATTTGGGATTTTCTTGGCTTACTAAACTCTTCAATGTTATTTTAAAAACTAAAGAGATGGATGATGAGGGGAGGAAGAGTATTTTCCCAAATAAAAGTTTTGAGTTCTCTCTGTTTCCTTTTTCCCAAATCAAAGGAGATTATAGAGAAATCAATTTGATGTGTCATACTTTGAAATTATGAGAGAGGGTAGTTGAACATAGGTTAAGATGTATTATAACTATTTCTAATAATCAACTTGGACTTATGTCGAGCAATTCTACTATGGAAGCTATACATTTATTTAGATGGTTGATGGAGAAGTTCATAGAGTAAGTAGGATCTACATATGATTTTATTGATTTAGAAAAGGTTACGATAAGATTCCAAGAGATATCCTTTAGTGAGTTCTAAAGAAGAAATGTGTGATATGACTTTTATTCGAGTCATTAAGGGTAGGTATACTAGAGCTGTTGTTGGTGTTCGAACAGAAGAAGGATTGACAAAATATCTTTCTATTTCAGTTGGATTACATTAGGGATTAACTTTAAGCTCATATCTTCTTTTTTTTAGTTATGGATGCTCTTACTAGACATTTACAGGAGGATGTACCTTGGTGTATGCTTTTCGCTGATTATATCCTTCTTGTGTATAGGACTAGAGAAAAAGCTCAGAAATACTTGAATTATGATGGTCTACATTGAAGTCTAAAGGCCTTCGTTTGAGTAGAACTAAAACTGAATACATGAAATATAATTTTAGTAGTAGTAGCTCTAGTGACAGAGTTGTAACTATGGGTGATAAACTTATTAAAAAGTGTAAATGCTATAAAAATCTCGGGTCTATTTTTCAATGTCATAGTGATATAGATGGGGATGTTATTAGTATAATTTAAGTTCGTTGGTTGAAGTGGAGGAATGCTTCGAGCTTATTTTGTGATAGAAAAGTACTGCTTAAATTGAAAGGAAAATTTTATAAGATAGTGGTGAGACCTGCAATGCTCTATGGCATTGAATGTTGGCTTTTAAGAGAGAAGCATAAAATTAAGCGTAGTGTTACCGAGATGAGAATGTTTAGGTGGACGAGTGGCTTTACACTTTGAGACAAAATGTGAGACAAAATGCGAAATGATACGAAATGAATATAGCTATGATAGGGTTGACGTAGCTCCAGTGTCGGACAAAATTAGAGAGAGTCGTCTTAGATGGTTTGGTTACATTAAACGACGACCATCTGATGATTTGATTAGGAGAGTAGATGTTTTAGATTCGACTTATGTTAATAAATGCAGAGGTAGACCTAGAAAGACTTGGACATATTGTATAAAAATGCTCTTAATTTATTAGAAAAAAAATAAAAATATGACACTCAATAGGATGCAATGGAAAAAAAAGTGATTCATGAAATAAACCCCACTTATTGGGATCAAGGTTTATTTTTATTGTACATAACACTCAAAACACAATTGTTTATGAAAATATCGACCATGTAATTTTCTTAAACCATCTAATTCATGCATTTATATTTGCCATGATTAAATCATTTAAAATTTAACTAAAAATAAAAATAGCATTGGGATTTTGTTTTGATTGTTGATATATAAGCCAGAATTAAAAAAATGGAGGTAAGTGCATAATTCCAATTTATAATAGACATTAAATACAAAACCTAAACCACACACGTATCGTTAGCGCCCGTGGCCTAATGGATAAGGCGTCTGACTTCTAATCAGGCGATTGTGGGTTCGAGTCCCACCGGGCGTGCTCTAATTATAAGTTTATTATCTTTTATTCCAATCTAATAAGCTTTCATATTAATTCGCAATTATTTATTTTTTTAATTGAAAAAAATATGTATTAATTGAATATAGTACGACTCTTTAAAATATTTTATGAAGTCTCCTATAAATTCCTAAATCAATTTTTTTCTTATTTTTTATAACTATATTTTTGGATTTTCTCAATTAACAAATTAATTATTTGGATTGTTAAAGACTTTGGCACAATCATATATAATTCTGAACGCCACAAAACGATCCCAAGTTTGTTCAAAATAATTAAAATAGAATCATTAGAACATGCTAAAAATATCATATAATATGATGACAATTAATCCAACAATACCAAAATTATTTTGTTTCAATGATGGCATGGGAATCTCCCATAGCTAAACACATAATATACGTTCACGTGCTTGTTTTCGTTCCTTTTTTTTGGAGTTGCAAGTGTATCTATTGTCGTATGATTTTCTTTGTTTGAGTAAATCTCACTTACAGACCATATAGATGATCTGGAGAAGAGAAAAATTGGAAAAAAAAAGAAACATACAAAGAAGATAGACAAACAAGAAAAAGGACGTGGAAAACTTTCATAAAGTGAACTTTGCGTGATAGTCCAAAAGCGTACATCCAAAACGGGATTAGATCGAAAATGCTTTGGAACATACCCATGAAGAAGACCATACAAATACAACCCATAACCATAGACTCAAGATTGGTTATTCTGGGGTCAAAAGCAACTCCCAAAGGGTGTATCCCTTTGTTTAATTATATACTGGGGAATGCCCAAGAATACCCTCAATTAAAAAAATCTTGCTTACGTTCATGTGACGACTAGTAAAGGGTGTCACAAAGGATGGTTATCTCATAGGAGCATATCGACACTTTCAAAGTCTCGTTAAGCCATATGGTAGAAAGTGAGTCAATCATATCCCAAATGGGTAGTAACTCAGAACAATCAAGGTTCGTTGAACAACTAGGTCAACTCATAGGGTCCACACTATGCTTCGAAAGCCTAACCAAGCCATAAGGGCAGAGTGTGAAGCACCGTATCCTAAATGGGTGACGGTCTATCCACAATCGGGGCCTACGAGATGACATCGATGAAGCTTAAAAGGGAACGACAGGGCTCAAAGTGGGTAGCAAAAGAGAGGTTGAGTAATTCTAATCGGGTAGATATAGCTAGGTAGGATACCACAAATTCTTCATCCCAAGCTAATAAGAGCATAAGTTTGTCTGGTCGTGAAGGTAGTAGACCTAATACAACCAGAGATCCCTTATCAGATATATGTGAATTGCATCATCCAAGGGGACCTTGGTAGCTCTAAGGTCAAGAGAAAGAAACTCTAAATCCTATGATCCAATGTAGGTAGAAACTAGAGGTGGGGCCTATACCTGTCAAAGTGGTGAGGAAGTCGCTGGAGTGGAAAAGAAAAGAAAGGACCGGTTATAAAGCTGAAAATACTCTCACAATGGATTTATTTCCCGTCTGGGTCAGTGAAGCCTCTAACCCCCTAAGCATGTTAGACAATCACCTAAGTATAAAATTTATGCTTGGTCAGTCGGGTTGAAGAAGCATGTAAACATGATATTATGGATAAAAAAATGAGATAATTACAAACAGTTCACTCGAAAAATTGATTTTTACAGATAAACTATTTTTTGTATTTACGCATGTGACAATCAAACTGATGAGAATTTGATTAAAATGAAAATTTTGGGTTGGGATTTCACCATAAATTTTGATATTTGAGTGAGAATTTGAAAAATGGATGAGAGACGGTGATTCATTTGTAAATAGCAAGTTTCGGGTAATTTATATTTAATTACCGCAAAAAAATAAATAAAATAAATACATGCTAGTTTATATATCAAACACAAAAAAAAATATTCGTGTTCGGCTCGTTAACTTAACGAATGCATCAAACACGAGTTTCTTAATGAACAGAACAATAACTGTTCACGAACAACTAGCCATTTTGATAGCTCTAAATACAACACACCTCTCTTACGCTTCTCATGATAAAATTTTAATTTCAAGATTTTATATTTTTCTCAATAAGTCAATTAAATTAAATTAATAAATATTTTTATTTTTTTCTTTTGGCTTTTTTCACTAGAAAAAAAAAAATCTTATATGGCTTTCTATGTTAAAATCTCCAAATATTTTAGTTTTCTTTAATTAATAATTTAACCCATGATTCAGCTACATTCTAAGAATTTTGACATTATCTACCATAATTTTAAAAGCACACAAATCACAATGTAGTTCAAAAGAACTAAAATGGAAGCAAATATACATTGAAAAAAAAATGTAATCATATACCAAGTGAGCTTTAAACCATACAAGCCAAACCTAAAGTGATTATCTAGCAATGCCAAAACTATCTTGTTTCATGTTTGGGAATGCAACCTCTCAATACTGAGAATAATATGTCATTATTATTTTGCACTAATTCAATTACAAAATCATGATTTTAAAATTTGTGTCTATACTCATCTTTTCCTCCTCTAATTTAGATAAGATAAATTTTATTTTATTCTAAGATATTGGACTCCTAAGAATAGATTCTTATGGCTAATTAATTCACAAGAGTTTGCATTAGTATATATAGATTTTGCATGCTTTAGTTTTCTCCAACAAAACTAATGTCATAGCCATCTCTAACGAAACCTATTTAATAATCTTATTTAGGGTCCGTTTGAGACAGCTTGTGCGTTTCAGGATGACCTATTTAATAATCTTATTTAGGGTTCGTTTGAGACAGCTTGTGCGTTTCAAGATAAACTGCTTATATTGAAACACGGCCCGCGGGCCGTCAGCAGGGGTCGACCCGCGGCCTGCGTTTAATATAAAAATCCAAACACAGTTTCGGATAAGCTGGCGAAACGCGCGAACCAAACGGTACAGAACGCCGACAGTTATAAAAAGCTGAAACACAACTCTGGTACATTTTACAATTAGTTTCTGCATGATAAAAAAAAAAAGAATCAAATTTTTTGACAAATTCTTTCACAATTAATATATCGAAGTTTTTACAGCTGCGATGAAAAATAGAAAATAAGCGTTACACTCTAAAGCCAGAATTACATTCACCAACCGAAGAGCCTTATTGCAACTGCCAAATCATTACAGAGATATATAGAAAATCTTCTACCTATAAACGAATTCAAACAGCCCTTCCTCCGCCACGAAGCTACTCGAGTCAACTTCACCCGACAGGCCGGCGACATATTATTGGCTATCACTCTGTTGATGGGGCCCACCTGGCCAATAACAACCAATGATACATCGCCACACAAGCTAAAGTCACACCTGGCATAAATTTAAGCATGTAAAGAACAATAAATTAAAACATGGGAAGGACATTGTTATAGAAAGAAGAATCCATTTACATGAGTTGTAAGAACTCTGTTTCCGGATTATAAACTTGTATTGGAAAGAAATCACTGCCTTACTGCCTTGGCTAAGCATCTTCAAGCTCAACAAGATGAGCCCTTCTCTCTGCTGCTTTCTTCCTTATAAAAATACCCCATCTCATAGCCGCCTTGATCTTGAGCCATCCGATGACAGCTTTGCCAGACGACTGGTTGCGCTCTTCATCAAAGCCGTAGTTGGAGAATAGCGGAGTGTATGGTGTAAAGCCATATCCATCTTCCTGGATATTATTAGTAGCAGCTCCCCCCATGCTGAAGACTCGTAGCAAATGTTGCATGTCATAATTCTCCAGAATCTCATGGCTTCTCATCCTAATCTCATCCTCAGGCAAGAAGTTGTCAAAAGAATTTACATTCAAGGATTGTAAGGATTGAGCTGCTGGCTGATAATCTAAGCTTGTGGGTTGAGTTAGGCCCAAAGCAAGGCCTGCAGTGTTGTTAATGGTCATTTGAGTTTGGTGAGAGGAGCTATTGAATTGGGTCTGAGAGGCAAGTAAACTGTTGTTGAACTGCATGTGGTCATTGGAGTTGATCTGCTGGGTTTGAATTGGATGTATGTTTGATTGGTGCCCATCATATGTTGTATCAACTACCCCACCTGAAACAAATAACAATTTTGAATGATCAGAAGATTTAGAAATAGCTTTAACATTCATTTGGTTGAGATGTTAGAAATTTGCCATCCTTCCAGCACAGCAATAAGGTGGAGAAAAGGGGTTGCTCTTTTGGGATGTAGATTCCAGGAAGTTATAGAGAAAATAAGCCCTTTAATGAATGCATTTGGATTGTACAAAAATCATCTATAAGCCAAATGATTTTTCAAGTTTCACTTGAAAGTGTGACAAGTTGGCTATCACATTATATAATCCATAGATAATTTTTTAGGGCAAGTATTCTACTTCTACGGGGGGGCGTAAGCAAGCTAGAGTGTTGTTGAGCAAAGCTCCTTAAAAAAAAGGTTAAAATTTTTGTTTGTATTTACCTAGTTAACATATCAAACTGAACTATGCTGTTTAGGATCATAAAGTCTATTCAAAATACACATAAATAATTGAAAACACATTTTGCCACTTATGTAAACATATATTTATATGGACATAAAAATATGAATGTAAGCGAAGTAAAATCTAAATATACATAAACACATCTATAAATAAATGCAAATAAGCATACTTATATGTACACATAAACATAGTCTGAATAGCGATCAAAAAATGAATTGTTCATTTTTGGCTGTTAAAAGCAGACTTAACTTTCAAGGATTATGCACACAGTAGAAATGACATTCTCACAAAAAATTGTAACTGAAAATTCAGGAAAAAAAATGAAACAATTACGATAAGTTCTTATTAAAATGAAAATAAATACAATAAATACAGAAAGAAAATAAAACATGTGCTAGAAGAAAGGAGCCTATGCATGCTTTACATTTCTTACCCCCAACAGCCACTGCTGTATCCACTGAAGGCTGATGAACGGCAACTGGAGCTGGCAACCGCTGCTGTGGCACTTGTGAGACTGGTTGAGTAAACGAAGCTGGGTTAGATGATGGAGCTGACAAAGGTTCACTGTAAATGGCCTTTTTGTTCTGCCTAATGTTCAGGAGGGCCTTGCCATCATACTCTACAACATTCATCCACTTCTCATACGCTTTTTTTACCAAGGTGTCAGCAAAGATCTGCAATTATCAATAAAATATGGAAGTTCTATGGCATGCAACCATCACACTAAAGTATGAAAAGATAGTGAGCAAGTTGCTGAATACCAAAATAAGAACGTACATTTTAAGAGGGCCAATAGGGAAATTTACATACATACCACACAATTCTTACATATATAAAACCTAAACTTTCATATTTAAATTAATAACAAACCTATGCATGAAAAGATGCACTTCACATCTTAAAAGTAGGTGAAAGTGACATTTTTTATGTGATATTAACAATTTGATGCATGTAAAGTTAAACTTTGGGTGTTAGGAATGTCATTTTTTATGTGATATTAACAATTTGAGGGTTATGCATGTAAAGTTAAACTTTGGGTGTTAGGAATGTAAATACATACAAATTGTTTGGAATGTACATAAATGCCTCTAGAAAGTTTATAAGCAGGACTTTCAAGATGAAAAAAAAGAAATGCTCTAATACATTATTAATATATATAATTAGAGTTGACATCTTAATCAACAATGCACATATCATGCATGAACTAGTGCCTACCTTAAGAAGTGAGCGTGCAAAAGGGAATGATCCATGCCAAAAATGCACAACAACAACAACAAAGCCTTAATCCCACTACGTGCGTCGGCTACATAAATCCTTTTTCTCCATTGTGTTCTATTTAGTGTCATATTTTCATCTAGTTCTAATAAATTAAGATCATTTTTTATACAATAAGCCCAAGTCTTCTTAGGTCTACCTCTGCCTTTCTTAACATAAATCAAATCTAAACCATCTACCCTTCCTAATCAGATCATCAGATGGTCGACGTTTAATGTGACCAAACCATCTAAGACGACTTTCTCTAATTTTGTCCATCATAGGAGCTATACCAGAGCTACATAGGAGCTATACCAACCCTATCACAGATATATTCATTTTGCATTTTGTCTCTAAGTGTAAAGCCACTCATCACCTAATCATTTTCATCTCAGCAACACTTAACTTATTATTATGCTTCTCTTTTAAAGGCCAACATTCAACGCCATAGAGCATTGCATGTCTCACCACCGACTTATAAAATTTTCCTTTCAGTCTAAGTGGTACTTTTCTATCACACAAAAGGCCCGAAGCATTCCTCCACTTCAACCAACCAGCTTGAATTCTACTATTAACATCCCAATCTATATCACCATCGCTTTGAACAATAGATCCAAGATATTCAAATCCACCTTTTAATAATTTGATCACCCAAAGTCACACTTCTATCACTAGAGCTACCTCCATGCCAAAAATAAATGATGAAAAAATAAAAACCCAAAAACCTAGAGAATTTGATTTGGTTCTGAAACAAGTGTACGGAATACTTTTTAGAAAGGTAGGAAATCTGAAATAGGGTATTTTTTAGAATTTTATAAGGAATGATGAAAAAATAAAAACCCAAAAAACTAGAGAATTTGATCTGGTTCTGAAACAAGTGTATGGAATACTTTTTAGAAAGGTAGAAAATCTGAAATAGGGTATTTTTTAGAATTTTATAAGAGACCAAACAATAAACATGCAAACCCCATAAATATAAATTCAAAGGTTGAGTAGTGAAATAAACTAACGTGTAATAAAGCCAATATAAAGCCTAATCAGGGTTTCCCACATACAAACCCCTTTTGGATATTGGGTAGGTAAAGACCAAATAAACTACAATGAAACATACTTGAAGGGAATTAATTCAGCAAAATAATAGGTTTTAAATCACTCGATCGGTCTCGATCCTACTAAAAAATGAGAGAGTTGTACTCTAAATGCTGAGACGTAGCCAAGACAGTTTCTGGATTTAGGAGAGAATAATCGAGTAGTTGAGAGAGAATAAACCAAAATGAACTATTTTTTACTTCAAGTTTGAATTTTAAATCCAAAGGCTTGCCATTTATGAAAACATAGGAGCCATCCAAATGAAAACAAAATTAAAAATTAAATATAATACAGCTGCACTAATTTAGGAATCCGTATCCAATATAGACAAAAGACCTAACAAACATTTACATATAATGTTTGTTTAAAAAAATTTTAGATAGTTCCTCCTTTAATGACACTCCAAGTTTTATATGGCTTGAATTTGAAATTTGACACATTGCAAATCACCCTAGCATCACAATTCGAATAGCAATTTTGCATACAAGTTCATCATCTTAATGCTAACATAACTTCTACCCTTATGAAGGTATTTTTGCAAATTTCTTCAAAATTCTCTATTTCAGGGATCCTCCATCCCCCTTTAATACAAAGCCTTGATCCATGTGCTTATGATTGGAGCGTAAGTGGGCTGCACATCATAAGAGATAAAAATTCAACATACCCTTTAAACTAGATCATAGAGATCTTCCATTCTAAGTTTCGCTAGAGGATTACGAATGTTGGCCTGCACAATCCTTTAGTGATTATGATAGTTAATTCCATTTAAAACACAGATTGAAAATTGTCACATTTCAATTTCTCTTTAATAAAGTGTCTATCAATCTCAACAAGCTTGGTAAGATCATTGTATACTAGATTTTGCACAACACCGATAATCGATTTATTATTACAATGTATTTTATAGGCTCTTTTCACTTAAATTTTAAATCCACTAATATGATTTTGATCCATAGAAGCATAGATCCTTTGAGTAATGGCTTCAAACTCGGCTTCAATGTGTGATTGAGCACAAGTTATTCCTTGCTTTTATGAGATTTCCTCTAAAGAATGTAAAATACCCGAAAATGGACCTTCTACTCACAAGAGATACAATATAGTCCACCTCTATACATACCATGCAATTTGTAGGATATCATGCCATTTGTATAGAATTTATTTTCCTGAGCTTGATTTAAAATATTTGAAAATTTATGAAGCACAACATGACAACAAAGCATACTTGCAAAAAATAATACACAAGTCAGACATAGGCGATCTCTCTCAAATCTTATAATTTGAGAGGTAGGAAATCCCTCCAAAACCCTAATCTTAAGATCTCATGCATACCTAACCTTAAACTTATTAGGTTCTATTTATATTAAACAATAATAAATAATAAAAAACTCAATTCCCCTTTTAGGCTAATAAAAGACTATGTTACCGCTTAGACCAAACCAACATAATAATACTCCCCTCTCAAAAAACATGTTTTCCTCAAGGTGGATAAAAGGAAACTGCTACTGGATCGAGCTCCCTTATCTCCTCATCACACACTATGAGAACCTGTGATGTTTGATCCTTAAAATGATGCACAGGAGAACTTTTCACCACACAGAAAATATAACCCTTTTGCTCGCTTCTCCTAAATCTGACTCTGTAAGACGCTTGAAGTTGACCCTTGAACAAGCCCCCATACTCTTCTCCTTCGGCACCTCCTCGTGTAATCACATCTCATGAGTCCTCAGTGTCATAGTCCTTGAGGTACTCATGTACTTTTCTCATAGCACTGCTTCTGTTGGCCTTCTCCATCTAATTCTTGTCCTCCACCATTTGAGTTAGCTCATTATCTCCCTTAATCCCCATGATCTCAATAATCAAAGTGTTGAACGTATGCGGGCTTTAAGCCATTCATGAAATTCTCCTTCAATATTGCTTCAGAAATCCCCCTCAATGACAGTAGCTTGAAACTCTCCATATACTCCATAAAAGTCTTTTCCCGAGTCAATGAAAGGAATTGCTTGTATAGGACCCTTCCCGAATGGCTCGGAAATATTCAAACAAGCAATCCTTAAATTCTTCCCATGAGCCGATCGGGTATATAGTCTCCCTCCACTGAAACTATGTTAGGACTTTCCCCTAAAAACATAACTCTGCTGTCATGAGCTTCTCCTCCCATTAAGCCTATTCACCACAAAATATCCCTCCACCCGATCCACCCACTCATATGCTTATCCCTCTCAAAGATCGATATTTTCAACTTCCTAACCCTAGCATCTCCACTCCAATTTCCTCTTCCTCCACTATTTTTCTCCATTTATTGAGGGTACAACTCCCTCCTTTTATCATAATCATACACCATACCAACTTCTCTTCTTTCCTCTTCATACTACTCTGCACCCCTTACAAAACCCATTCTTCATGTTTCGGTCAAATTGCCTCCATAGAAAATCTCTAATCCACCCCCACCAGAGCCCGAGAGGAGGTTCTTGATGGCATATGCTTTCCTCATCATGTTGCTCTCATTTGATCACTTTCCCTTTCTATTTAGCCAATGAATTTCCAGTCAACCCATGGTTATAGTTTGCAAACTGAAACTCAATAAACTTCCTCAGCATCTCCTCCAATCTCTCGAATCGGCCCTCAAATTAGTTTTCCATGTAGGAAACCTTCCTTCTATGGTGAAGAACATTTCCTCTATCCCAGATCTGATTTGACTCTTCTCTTCCTCCAACTTATTTCCCAAATCATCTATTTTCTTTATTGTCATCTATCTAGCACGGATTCAGAAGTCCCTTACACTGAAATCACGTTGAGGCTTTCCGATTAACCTGAATCCTAACTATACCACAAAGTGTTTAAGTTGCACTCCCTTTCTTACTCTTAAATCACATGGTTCAGTTACTCGGATTGCAGCTAGGGTAAGTGAATCGTTGTGTTTCTTAGATCGATTAGGTCCTTCACGAGATCCCGACCGATGAACTCTAAGCATGACTATGTCACTTGGAAGGAGCGGGAGGAAGAGAAAGAAGAAAGTTTCAGATATCTCTAAGCTAAGATTATGTCATTTGCCTTCTCCGTAAAATTCAATAACTGTGATCCTATCATTGCCTTCTCCGCGAGGAAAAAAGAAAGTTTCGAGTCTACACAAGCTACGATCCCATCATTGCCTTCTCCACAAGCTCTAATTGCGACTGTATGAAGTTTCGGGTCTCTGTACGTTGATTTGTTGCTTTCTGTATGCACACTAATCCCATTGTTGTCTTATATAGGCTCGATCACAACTATAGCATCGTTGCTATAACAGGAGTTCGGTAGTTCGGTAACAATGTTCAAACAAGAGGGTTTGTAGGCTCGATTCCTAAATCTCTTGTCAACATATATGACTCAATCCATAAGTTGATATCCCACTTGATAGGATTTCATACAGATTTCTCACAGAAATTAAGGCAAGAGATAATTTTATTTCACGAGCACCAAACAACACAATACAAAGATATAAAGATAAGCACTTACAATTCGAGATGTAGGTTATATCTCCTGAATCCTACAATTCGTGAGATGGAAAATCTCTCCAAAACCATAATCCTATAATACAATACTCAATCACATACATAACTAACCCTAAATCTATTAAAATCAATTTATATTAAACAATAATAAATAATAAAACACTCAATTGCTCTTAGGCTAGGTTAACATAACATAGTACTCCCTTTTTTGCTCAACATCAACATATGGCTTCTACACTTACTAAATTTATGTAGAATTTATTTTAGAACATGCTTGAAAACCTACCTCAGGTTGTCTCGGCATCAGAGCTTTAAGTTTAAGTTTACAATTCAACAAAAAGTATCATATATATTAGTATAACTAAACTTTCTAATACACAGTTCACTATAATTCATGATTAATTACTTGCATGAGGAAGAGAAAGAGGATTGTAATACTTCTCAAACCCTAAACCATTGTATAAAGCTTTTCCAATTGTCTAGGGTGAATTGTAGCTTAATTCATGCTTAATTACTTGCAAACATTTTTAATGAAATGATATTGATAAAAAAATAATCTTTACACAAATAATATTTTAATTCAAGATCTTGAAACTCAGACACATTAGAGCATATTATATTCATAATGTTTGAAGTCTTTAATTTAAAATTGTAGTTGATTTTCCTAATCAATGAATGAAAAATATGATCTATTAAATTAATAATTTAAATTAGCTTTTATTTTAACAATAATGTTCAACAAAAAAATATTAAGATTAATTAATTTTGATTACAAAAATTAACTACTTAAAATTAGACATATAATATATTTCAAAGAAATTCTTCCAACTTATCTACTAAGACTTAAAATATTTTGCATTTGCACCATTTTATTTAATTACGTTAAAATTTAACTTTCAAAATTATAATAAGAGTACAAAAAAAATTATAAATTATCACTTATACAATCAATGTGACTTTGACTCCACTTGGCTTCAACAGATAGAGGCTTCAGTGCAAGTATTGTAGGGTTCAGCTTTAGCTTTGACGGAGAATAATTGGATCAAATTCAAAAAATAGGTTCGACCCTTGCTCAATTGTGGCAAAGAAGCTTACAAATCCCACTTCAGCGTGTACTGGTTTGGCTTGGACAAAAAAAAAGAGACTTCCATTGCTCGGTTTCAATAAATGGGGATTGACCTTCGACACAACTTCGACAAACAAAAATGTAACTGCCAATACTTGGCTTCGATGAATGCTAGAAGCACCTTCGATGCTCGACTTCAATGACCCTACTATAACGAATGTTGGAGTAGGTTGCGACAAGATGAAAGATGAGGTGGCGGCTTTGACTATAAAGTATAATTAGGGCTACACATATAATTACAATTTTCTATTCTCATGTCCCATAATTTTATCAAATCATGTCTGACACCTTGTCGGGGTGTCCCAGATATGTTTGAGTCCAAAAACAAATTTGAAATATTTTTTACCATGTCAGCACATGTCAGGGAGAATTGAAGTTGTGTCCATGCCCAACACAGGTACCACACTTTTTTAGAAGTGCCGGTGTTACATAGCTAAGAATTCTATAAGCTGCTAAAAGGTGTGACTCCTTGAGTTTGTGCATAAATTGGCTGAGTATACTTATTGCAAATGTAATGCCATGAAAAATTTGAGAAATGTGGTTAGTTTACCGATAATCTTTAATATTTTCACATATCTATATTAGTTGCAAGGTCTATTTTTTGTCTTGATTCAGTAAGTTACATATGGCTTGCACTCTATGATCTTGATTTCCTTTAACAGGTTCAAATTCAATTGAGAGAAAAATATCCCTTATTCAAATTGACTCACTTCTATTCCCAAGAAATATTCTAACTCTTTGATCTCAAATTATTCAATATCTTTTTCTGATAGCTTCTTTCTCCTAATTTTCATCCGCTATAATAATTATATCGCTGACATAAATAATAAGAATTGGCATTTCACCAATAGCAGTGTTTAATGAATAAAATATGGTCTCTTTGGCTTCATTTATATCCAACTCTTTCCATCGCCTTTGCAAATCTATCAAACTAAGTTTTTTGTTATTTTTTCGGTTCGTATAAATCCTATTCAATTTTCTTACCGAATTCATTTTAAATGGGTTATTTAATCTTGATGCCACCATATACCTCTTCTTCGATATCTTCAAGTAAGAAAGCATTTTATATCATATTATTTTATAGGTCACTCGTAATTTATTGTTAGAGATATTAAAGTACAAATAGTATTCATTTCTTTTATGGAAGACATTTTTTTATAATCAATTTCATGTGATTGTGCACATCCTTTTATTATAAATTCATTTTGTATCTTTCTAAAAATTCAATTATTTTGTATTTACCGTAAAAATTCATTTAAATTCTACTATCTTTTTCTTCTTTATAGTTTAATAATATAATGTCTGATTTTTTCCCAAGGCATTCATCTCTTTTCTCATGACCTCATTCCAGTTTATATTTTAAATGTCTCGAATATACTTTGCGGAATAAAATGTGTTCAGTGATGATGTGAATTAAAGATGCTTTATGATATGGAGAATTTATGAATAGAGGAATGCTATGATATATAGAATAAATATGTAATAGTTGTGTGATTAATATTATCGGGTAGTATCACTAAAAAAGATGAGGTTTTGCCTAACTACAAGTTGATTGACAGCAAATTTTCATCATCTATGTGCATGTCTGTGCCTCCATCCAAGATTTGTATTGACAAGCCCGAAAGACCATAAGATGTTCTATATCCGCTCTTGTGGTTGGCCATGCTTTGGATTGAATTCGAATTATTTCAACTATAAAATTAATGCCTTGCATTCAAAAACCATATGAAAATTTTGCAACTAATTCCCTTTTAATTTGCTAATTACACTTTTACCCCCATCATTTTTTACAAATTTTTTGAGAACCTACTAAATCTATGCCGTCTAAGAATTACAAAGCTAATCTAGATTTAAAAATAGCACTCCTAACATCAAACTATCTCGACACAAATAAAGTTAAGCAAGATCTACGCTTTTAGATGACACAAGCATGCAAACATTGAAAATGTACAGACTTCTAATTAAAACAATATGAGATACACCAATCAGGTTTACATTGCTACTTTTTATTATCAACATTCGTCATTTCATATTGATATCTATCCAAACCACTTAAAATTTGAAACAGAAAAACAAAATTCATTAAACATGCCCGTTCACAAGAAATTATAGGTAACCATATCACTACTAATTTTGGACAGCCCATATATATATAATGGGAAGCATGTTGTTGCCTGAGAGATGGAATCAGTATGGCAAGGACAATGACAGTGAGGAAAAAAAAGGGGTTCTGATTGCTAATGGAACTTCATTACTTTGGTCCTGATTAATTTAGCTTTAATTAATATGATCAAAACATATTTTTAGTGTAATCCAAATCGTATGCTCATGTAAAGCCCCTTTCATTCATATTGGCTGCACAATCACGTGGTGCTTAAGCATGTGAAGTCCAATTTAATTAATGTAGTAATTTCTTTAAGGAATAGAAATAAATTCCACCCGCATTAACAAAAACTTGCTTGGACCTCAAAATCCACTCTATGTAACGGAGCTCACGGCTGCAGCAAAATCAACATAACATTTCATAATAATTTAGTTATTCACAGATACATGATGATTTAACCAACATATATCAGGAATAATCAACCAGTTTAATTGGTCATCAATTGGAATATTACAAATCAAAACTGAATCACCCGTGATGTAATATAGCTTTTCGTAAGCTGGGACGAAATCAATCTAAAGGCCTAAAAGTTAGGATTTAAAACTAAATCTTGGGAAAGTAATAAAAAAAGGATTAAAGTAGAAATTTGAAAATAAAACAAAGAAAATTCTGAAATATAAAAAAAACAACCCCAAAAAAAAATTTGCCAACCTTCTGGCTCTCATTGAGAGACTCGGCTGAGAGATATTGTCCACCAGCAATCAGACCCGCAAATTCATAAATGTTGTTGAAAATGGCGCCAACATTTCTAGTTTCCTCAGAATAATATACATAGAATTTTCCACTGAGAACACAAGTCTTGGCGTGCTCTACAAGAACATCCCACATCTTATTTGACATGCCACTTCCAAGGATCTGCAATCATATTAAAACACATATTGGACTAATGCAGGCATCAAGAAATTCAAATCACTACAAAAACATGAAAATTACATTTCTCAATCTCTGCGGATCCCTAACAAAGAGTCGTAGAAAATCTTCAACTGAATAAATTGAAGCCTTATTTAACTTCTTGTGAAATGCACCATCTTTCCCAATCTTCTCCAATCTCCACACATCATCTTTTAAGGCAGGAGGATAGTGTTTTTTGTATACTACACATATTTGGAGAAGAAAATTTAAAGTTAAAATTTCTACCAAAAACTAATCAAATTAGAGTTCTTAAATCACGTACATTCCCCTCTGTGATCCTTAACCGTAAATGCTTCAGTTTTTCCCTCCCTTATTCGGATACCTTCACAACAACCAGAGGCTATCTTCAAACCAAGCCTAAACTTCCTACTTCTTATCCAGCTTGAGTTGTCCGTAAATATTAGTTCTCCGATAGTTCCTACACCTTCTTTCAACGAAACCTGTAAATCACCAGTTAAAAGGGGTCTCTTTCCTTCCCGTTCTCTAACTACATGACTTTCAAATTCTTCTTCGTCCCAATCATCATCTTCTTCTTTATTAAAATCACCCTCAAGAACCAGAATATCAAGTTTTGCAGAAGACTCAAGTCCAGAAGTTACAACATGACCGTTGTTGGCATCAACCAACACAATGTGAATTGCAGCTCCTTGATCTCCTTCAACTTTTCCTCCAGTAAAAATTGGTAAAGATAATCTAGATTTGAACTGCAGTCGTAAGTTTCTTCCATTTGGGCCTTCTAGCCGCTTTGGAGAAGACCTGCACCACTTTCAGATGATAAATCCGTGCCAGGAAATGGCAACAATTTTATCCATGACATGATAAACAGCATCAAGCATATTAAATCTCACCAGCTCACCAACTTGATACAAAAAATGCATAAATAACAGGCCCAAAGCAAAGAATAATAGTCAATAAACAATTAAAATTAATTCAACATCCAATTAATTCTTATGCTGTAAACACATAAAAACTTGGACAGTACTAATTGACATTAATCTTAATGTTAAGGATGTCATTTGGCAGGAATGAACTCTTACTCCATATCAGATCTATGTTAATCTGGAACCAAAACATGAAAGGGAACTGTAATACAAAACATAAAACAGTAGGAAGATGAAATTGTATAAAAGCCATCAATTGTAACACGACGCAAAGAAACCTCCATAAAAATCGATAAACAAACATTTTAGTTATATGATGATTTGTTTTAACCAAGGAAGTTGCTCGCTCAAAACGTAGATTTCTAGTAAAAGGCAGATATGTAGCAACTAAAGCTATTTAACGAGAGCAAGAAACCTGAAACTTTATATCTTTTCTTCTAAAATGTGAGAAGCATCAAATAAATAAATATTCAGTGAAATAACTCGTAAAAACTATCTTTTCTTCTAAACAAAAACTTCAAAAAGTTCATGAAAAAAATTCTTCTAAACATTCATAAAAATATCTTTTCTTCTAAACATTCATGAAAAAAAATCAGTAAAATAACTTATAAAAACTATCCCAGCTTACTGGTCTATTATTTTCTTCACTAAAATTTCGGAAGCACGAAATAAATAAAAATTCACATGTGTCAGATATATTAAAAATAATGAAATTCACATGACAAAAAAACTTATAAGCTTCAAAATAATAAAAATATATCAGAAAATTCCAATGCCATACCTTGCCCCAAGTCTAGCAGGATCTAGCTTTGCTAATGCACGCTCGACTTCCTCGCTAACCTGTATTAGCAAAAAAATAAAAAAGAGATGCAGAACGAAACTGGATAGTGATTGCAGAAAAACAAGAAAGAGAGCAAGAATATATTAAACAACACGGATATAAAACAACTATGTGAACCATTAAGACTGCAACAAATGAAGACTACCCATTGGGCCATCAATCCATAATCTGTACACCATAATAAATATTAGCCCACAATTTGCAATCCCAATCAATGATAGGTTAAAGAATTTAACTTGAACAGTTTCTACAGCATTCAAATACAAGAAGAAACATCCCAATTTGCACTGAAAAGGTCAAATCTAAAAAAAAATCTCAGACTAGTTAAAAGTCAACACATAAAATTTTGACAATGAAAAATAGTATTTGCTTGACATAAAGTCCAACAATAATATCTTATTATATCTAACAAAGTTGATGAATACTTGATCAGTTAGTGACAGTGTACATGATCAAGGAGGTCAAGCTAGTTCTTGCACCTCTGGATGGTTAAGTGTTGCAGCTACTATAAGAATAAACTATAAAGTTATGTCGATCTCCTTTCAAAATCAGTCAAAATAACATGCATGACCAAACAAAATATATCATAAGAAAGCAAGAAAAAAAAAGGTAGTATATTAACCATAGATGAAGAAATTTATGTTTTTAATATCTTCATAGTGCATATGACATAATGAAATATAACCATAACTAAAAAATTGGATGAAATGTCAATGACGATAAAATTCATAGTCCAAAAAAAAAAAGCAGAGTATTTCAATCTTACAATTCGGCGAAGCACGGGTTCTAAAGATGAACAAAGTTTCTGCAGACTATCCAACTTGAGAGCTTCCACAATTACGCTGGAGAGGATTATATATATATTTTTTTCAATAAGCAGCTCAAACAACATATATGAACTGATATAGCAAAATAAATTATAACAAAAAAAATATAATATCACTCCAGATTCAGAAAACAATACAAAAGAAGAAAATAAATGGAAGGAATTTCCAGGGTTTAATTTTATTAAGCTTCTTTTTTCTTGAGAAAAAAAAAGCAGACATAAGAATAAATGATTCAACTTTACACGTATCAGCATTCACTAGAGTCCATAATAAATTTTCCTTCATAATATTTTACAGAATTAAAATCAGATTAAACAATAAGGTAGCTAGAGTAATTCTAATGACTTAACATCATCAAGAAAACAAATAAATAGTTTTTTTTTTCCATCCAAACCAAAACATGTGCATCTCCTCAGATCCCTCAACTGCTAAGCATAACAAAGTAAATCTCAAACAATTAATTACTGATATTCAAGTGCAAAATACAAAATATAACTGTTCCTAAAGTCAAACTATTCACTACTTACATTTGAAATCTTTTACATGTACATGCCTTCCTCCTCCTGCTCCTCATCATCATCCTCAATATCATTAACCATATCCCAAATATTTAGTGTCAACTTTATGTATCCTCAATTTCCATTCCTCTCTACTGAGAGTTAACGAAAGTTTTTGAAGTTATTTTATACAAATATTTTTGCAAGGCTTCTACAAATTAATTGTCAATCTGCTCTTTTATATTTTCCTTTCTGATATTTTGTAAGTTAATTTGATTTACTATTCTGATTGTTACAACTTATACCACTCATTTTACATTCCAAAACAATTAAGTCTATTTTGACCGGTATTATCTTCAGTAAATGTTAATCCCACCATCTTTCTAATATAATAATTATTCAATATATTTCTCTTTTTCCACATATACTTGTTGACATTCTCAATTTTTACTTGGATATTAAAATTTGCAGATAAAATAGAGGAACAAACAAACTATGAGCTAGAAAACAAATATTAGCTTTTGCACGATATGAGGTGCAAAAGATAAAATCAAATCCAAGTTCAACTCTTATTAGCTTAATATTTTATTGTTATCACTATAGACTATAAAATAATATGCATCTTCCGTTGTCTTAGCCGAGCCAATCTCAAAGTTAAAACACCAATAAAACAATCTGGATCCAAGACCTAATTTAAGCACATACCATATATTTTACAGAACTTAAATTTCAACACAAAATCCCAAATGCAACCAATGGGAAAAAAATGAATTTAGGCCTCTTTACAATCACATAAAAAATGTTGTCCGTTTTTTGAACAAAAAAGTATAAAAGCAACGTTTAAAAAATACAACTTGACAAAAAAGTAAGGGGAAGAAAAATAAAAACCCCATATGTATTGTAAAAAAGAATTCCCACCCCAACCCCCACCAAATAAAAACGTAAAAGTTTAGTATTAAAAATAAACATTAATTCCAAATCCCCCAAATTTGATTGCAAAACACACCACTGTATTCTTTCATTATTGGTTATATTTTTAGCATGAAACTAAGGGAATCCATGCTGTCACCACTTAGTATACCATAAAGACGCAAGAATAAACTAACCTCCATTCTAATCATGCCATTCATAAAAAAATTACTGTAAGCACTATGAAAGATGAACATACTCCCCTACAAGCATCCAAAATGCAATTCTTTTCACATAAATTAACAATGACTAAAGGTGCACGCGCCGACAAAATAAGATGAATAACAGGAGCCAAATTGAAAAAACAGTAGAGTAGATTTAAAATTAAGAATCCTTACAATTTCCTAGAGATAAGTAATAAGCTTCCATCGTTCTTTTCTTCCATTCAAATTAATAGATCGATGACAAAACCAAATAATGAGCAAGAACCAACAGATAATTCAACTCTTAAGTCTGAAATATGTGGTCGATTCCTAAGAAAATGAACTCTGGCAATGCTAAAATTTCAATACTTACATAGCACTTCTCAATCACTACATAAAACAACCATCGATCCAGTATGTTAACTCTAAAGAGCAAATTTTGCCATTGAACTCTAACTGATCTTGCCCAAAATGTTTACTTAACCAAATCAAAAAAACTATAGCAGAAAATATAAATAAGTATAACTCGAAGCAAGAAAACCACATTATCAGGCACCCTTCAATCAACCAAAATCAAATTCAAAACTAGCCAACCAACACTTCACCATCATGCATACCCTTAATAACCCCCTAAGGAAAGCAGAAGCTCTTAACATACCTGGCAAGAGCGGGGACCTTCCGCCGCTTTGTCTCGGGTACGCCGCCTTCATTATCTTCCCCAGGGTCTAAACCTCGCTTTTCCCTTGTCATCGTCCCTGATCTCTCGTGATGCCAGGTGGACCTCTGCATCCTGTCAACCCCCGTAAACGGAACCCTAAATCGCCTTAATTTGAAAAGAAGAACTAGCAGAGGTTGCCACAAAAAAGACAATCTTCGCGGCGCCGCTAGAACTCAAATGATCCACCATATCGAAATACTGATAGAGACTTCTTGGGTGTAAGATAGGGTGGTTAGCATCCCCTCTACGGGATAGGGCAAACAGAAGCGAGGAGAGAAGCAGGAGAAGGAGAGACTCAGCGGAGTTGAAGGCGGCGGAGACTGTTCGGAGACTCGGTGTCAAGGGTAATTATCCGGTTTTGTCCGGGAGTTCAGGGTGGAAGCATTAAATATTTGGGCATTTACATGAATGCCACCCAAACCCCAATTATTTACATATCTAACCCCTAAGTTTTAATTATTCTATTTATGCCACTGAATCCTTCATATTACGTCAAACTATGATTATTTTAATTTTAAGAAAATAAAATACATATTTTCAGATAGATAAAATGTTATATAAAATTAAAGTTGATATATATATATAGGAATTAAGTGATATGTATGTAAATATTTCTTAAATATTTTAAATATTATAAAAAAAACTTTTTTCTATTGTTTGCCACCCCTTTTCTATGAATAACATTGTGAAAAGACTAATTTTCTCACTACTCATATGTATTTACATATTTAATGCTTATAATTTAATATTTATATTTATATTATAAACAAACCTTTAAACATGTGTATTTGATTTTTAAGGAGTTAGTAATAGTGATATTTTAAATGTAATGTTAAAAAACATAATATAAACCTAAAACTCAATGACTTATTTTACAAATATAGAATAAAGACCCTCACTTAAGTAGTGTGTCAATAAATGATCCAATATAATAATTCGACTGGTCTTTGCTTGAGATTTTTTTCTCATGTGTTTTTCTACGATTCTGCTTCCTTCCCCTCACCCATATTTTTTCCCTTTTCTTTTATCCAAACTCTTGTCGCCTCCTTTATCATCTCTTCTCCATTCCTGGTTAAGGGGCTTTGCCCACTAAGCCTCATGGGATTTGTTGTTTTCTCGCCGCTTTCCTCTTCCCCCTCTTCTATTCCTGGCCTGACCACCTCTCTCTCCTCGCAGGGGCTCATGCTTCCCTCATTCCAAACCCCACTAATTTCAATATCTCTTTCATCTCATGTTGTGATGACAAATATATTAGACGTATGTCAGAATGAAATAGCCCTCAATTTTTAATTTCTTTCTCTACACCCATTTGTATGCATTTTGATCAATCCAAAAGAATTGCAAGCCCAACTTCTTGAATTCCTCATTTTTTATATCTCCTCTTATGCTTATTGATATGGATCTGGGGGCCCATCAAAAGAATTAATGTAGGAAAAATAGTACGGGCATATACTATATATCATATCATATATTAAAATTAAGGAATTAGAGAAATCTAATAATATTAGAATTAGAAATATTAGATATTTTAGATATTTAACTATTAGATATTAAAAAGAATAAATAATATGAAAAGAAAACTCGTTCTTTAATATTAATAGAGGATTCTTTTAGGGTTATAGTTGATGGTTGTTTCTGAATTTCATCTCTACTGCAGAGCCAGACATGAGAATTTCTTCTCATCCAGCTCCTCGCGAATGAAATGATTCAATAAAATTATGATTACATAGAAATATTTATTTTATTCTATCAAAAACAAATGCAAGAATATACTAATTTTTTTTTATATTTAATTTGTTACATAGGTAGGTTGTATATATAACTTATATAACTATATAACTAGGCGTGTTATTTTTATACTTTTATATTATATATAAAGTATTAAATATAAAGAAAAATAATGCTTCTTTCTTTTAGTAAAATCTCTAAAGTATTTTTTTTTTACCTCTATTGAATCACGCCAATAGTCATCCAATAAATGAAATTCTTAAATGAAATAAAAATAAAGAAAGGTTTCGCGGGCGGATATTAACTCTTTCCTCCTTCATTTGTAGGGTCAATTCATGACCATTCAGAAGAAATCCATTTTTTTCTTGGTTCATTCCGCCATCCTACCCAATGAATCCTTAGGATTGATTCGTTTTCAAGAAAATCCTATGTAATCATAGGTTCTATCGTTATTAATACTTAGGCCTGAACTCTGCAATGGAGCTCTCAGCAGAATCTGTTATTTGTTTCCGAGTCAATCTCCTCAGTTTTTCTTAACCCGAAGCTCAATTAAATTTTTCTCTATTTTCTATTATTTAGATTTATTATTTAGATTCCTTATTTTTCTATCTTAACTACATACTTACATATATAATAGACTATATTATCCATATTGATTAGATTCTTTATATTATTATTTTATTATATTTTTATTGTATATTGTTTTATTGTATATTAATGTTGATGCTTTATAACACTGCCTTTTTTATGGGTTAATTCTTGATAAACCATACATATGGGAATCATATATCATTTCATATCATTTAGATCTTTATTCTCTCTTTCTATCACCTTTCCTTTTTCCACATCCCTTTTTTTCACAATTCATAATCAGATTTCTGTTTTATGAAAAGGATTTCAGTTGCTACAACTATATGGTTGATTCAGTCATATAGTGACTGTTTCTTGGGATCTCGACAATACGAAGCAATAAGTTGGTTATGAGTTTTGAGTTTCTTTAGTTTTGATAGTTATTAAGTTTATAGTGTGGTCAGCCTATTTTTCTTTTCAGTTTCAATTCTCAATTCTAAAGAAAAAACTAACGAGTCACACACTGAGCATAGCAATTTTACTAAAATTTAAATTTAATTTAAATAAAGGGTAAACCAAATTTTTATTCAACCTTATAGAATTTCCAAAATACAGAGCCTTGAGTACTAGAAGAAAAGCACCTATACCTAATAAAATTAAGTGAATACCCAAAATTGTAGTTATTTTATTTCTATATTTCCATACATAACCGAAGAATGGAAAGAATTCTTCAAGAGTTTCAGGTCCTAGAAGTGTATGATAAATACCGCCAAAGCCTAAGACTGCAAAGGAAATTAAGTGGAGTACTCCAGATACAAAGTATGGAAAGTATCAATAACTTCTCCACCTGGTCCTACTCCCCACCCTAGAGTAGCTAAGTGTGAAAGTAAAATCAATCCTTGTTCATACATGGGCTTCTCTGGTACAAAATAGAGGAAATTGAAGAGGGATCCAAAATGTCAAACCTATCATTGGTTATTACGCTATGGGGAAACGTCCATTCCGGTGCTCTTCTTCAATATATAAATAAGCTATGGCCGCTATGAGGTATTGTCGATCTTGGATCTCTTACAGGTCATTTTTTTTTTTGTATTTAGACTTAATTGCATGGAAGATTTGGATTTAGTATTATCTTAAGGCTACTAGTTTATTATAGGCCTTTTATTTTTAAAATATTGGATCCGTATTTAGGCTCATAAAAAAAGATTTTTAAGGAGATTCCCTTTTGGCTTAAGCTTTCTAATCTCCCCTGTTGTTGGTTTGAGAACGAGATTTCTAAAATTGTTTTAAAAATCGTTATCAGCTTAGTTGTAGACCCATTCACTGCATAATGCTTTAGGCTTACTTTTGCTAGAATTAAGATTCAAATTAACACTAAATTCATTTTTTTGTTGATTTCTTTAAGATCTTGATTAATGTTAAAGAGTTCTTACAACTAGTTATCTATGAATGAAAACCACTTCCTTGCAAATGATGTAATACCTTAGCGCAAAACCTGCTGACTTCACTTTTGGTTGAGGTTTAGTTTTTCCTCTTTAGTTGTCTAGGGTCTAGCCATAGGACTTTCCTGTTAACTATTCTTAGAAAACTAGAAAAGAAACCCTCACCGTTCGAAATTCTACACTCCTCCTTGCTCAACTTGAAGTTTCACATATTGTTCATAACCTCTAGCACTTAGTAGGTGGGGTCAATATAAGGGAGCTCAAGGTGAGTTCCCAAAGGATTGCTTGCCCTTAGGGTTGACCCTGGGTGCTGAAGCTAAGGCACTCACTTTCACTCACAATCCCTCACAACCCTAAACTCAATATTTGTTGACTTTGATCCCTTGATCCTGTGGGAGACTCGTGTAGATGGTCCCCTAAACCCACTAGCCCTAGGCTAGGATTTAGCTAAGACCAATACATAGAGGACCCAAATGGGGATTCCATTGGTTCATAGGTCATGTAGGGTGGTTGATACCCCAACCCTACCAAAATACCCAATTTGACCTTTCACCCCCAAACCTACCCAAATTACCTAAACACCCTCGAATCTCAAATTTGGTCAAAATCCTCAAATTCACCCAAAATATTCAAACATGTTCAAAAATCATTTCAAACCTTTTGAAAATACCCAAATTGCCCAAAACCACCCAAAATTACCAAAATACACTCAAATTGCCAAAATTACAAAAATACCCTTGGCACCCCAAACTTTTCCAAAACATCCAAAATCACTCCAAATGTCTCCAAAACCAATTTGGACCCTTCAATTGAACCCAATTTGACCATTTTGACCAAAACCCCCAAATTATCTTTAAAGGCCCAATTTCCCCAAATTCACCTCAATTGTCAAATGTCCATCAATTTGGGCCTAATTTTCTTCAATATCAATCCTAAAATTAAATTCACCTTTCATATGACCAATTTAAACCAAATCCAAGCTTAATTGGCCCATGTTTTGAGCCCATTTTGATCTATGTCAAACCCCCAATTTTGGCTACATGACTTAATCTCACCAAATCGAACCCCATAACCTCCTCAATTTGCCACAATTTATGTTGAAAAATCTTCATAACAATCCTATATTTCAAACTTGACCTTCAATTGGCCTTGATGAGGCCTCAATTTCATTTAATTTTGACGTAAGTCTAAAAGCCCCAATTTTGCCCTAAATTGGCCATACCTTAAAATCCCACCAAATTGATTACCTTAGCCCCAAAATTGGTACCCAATTTATGTTTAAAACTCTTCATGATGTTCTTATTGACCATTTTAAATAATCAATTAGTACTTAGCCCAAGCTTAGTCTAATCTAGACCCGCGTCTAGCCCAACATGCCCAAATTGACCAAATGATCGAAATCCTCCAAATTGAACCCTCAAACCAACTCAAAATCACTCCAAATCTTTTCTAAACTCTTAATTACAATCATCTAATTACAATCATCAAATTTATCAATCAATTGGGCCAATTGACATGGATAGCCTAACTTAAACCCAACATCTAGCCATTTTGACCCAAATTAAACCCTTTAACCAAATTTGACTTAGCCATGTCTAGGCCACCAAGACAATGATACCACATCCACTAAGTTCCTCCTAAGGACCAGGCTAAACTACCCTAAATCCACCAAAGCATGTTATGGACCAATGGATCCCCAAATTAAGGGATTTTAACCAATTTTTGGACTTAACTTAAAATATCTCCACCATTATCACTTACCATAGGGAGTTAACCATCATTAGCCACCCCCTGACCTTTCTGAGCCAGGAGGAGACCACTCCTTGGTCGTCCAACCACCTTGGAGACCGAAAAATGGCTAAACCTTGAGCCACCACCCACAAATTCAACCCAATTAAAACCTAGAGGCCAAATCAGCTCAACTACTCTTTAAGGCTTCTTTGCCCTCCACATAAGCAATATTTTCCACCCCCCAATTGGCCCTGGCAGCCAACCTAGGCCATTTTATTTAAAGTTCATATCCATGGCCAATGGGGGAGAGCTGAATTTTCTTAAGGAAACTCTGTAAATTTGATTCTAGAGACTCCCTAGGACCTCCTCAGTTTAAGCCCACCATTTTCCCGCTCTAGTTCCCTCTGTGAGAGTTCAATTTTGAGCACAAATTTTCAGTGGAAATCAGGACATTGTTGACCTCATTTTTGAGGTCTTCTTTTCCCTTCTCTAGATAACCTAGGATCTAGCCTTAAGATTTCTTTGTTTTGACTCTCTCAGAGGACTAGACTGGGACTCACCCTCCTTTTATAAATTTGAGACATTTCTTTGCTCTTTGAAGTTTCATATGGATGGTTTCAGATCCTCAACATTAAATTGAGTCGATTAAAAAACCGACATATTGAAGCTCAAACTGAACTCCTCTAGAAATTTGAAAGACATTGGTGGACACCATGACGTGTGCGACGTTTGACTTGCCATTATGAGTGATATGTTTGACTTTGGTTGTCACTTATGTGAGGACCGGTCAATAATATACTCATTAAATGGCTCCGACCGGGTCAAAATAATTTCATTTGTCGTGCCACATGCAAATCGAAGTTAATTTGATGCGATCGACAACGAATTTGTCCGGATGATTACAGATGACAAAACGGACTGCGCTATTGCATCCGGGACGTCAATTTTAGCTAGGGGCGCACTCATTTTGTTAGGGCACCGCACACAAATGAATTTAGCATAATTTGATATTTTCTTTCAAAAAAAAATAAAAAAAATTTCTTTTAAAAAAAAATAGAGTTTTATTATCCTAAATCTAAACTCTCCCTCACACATCTATTCTCTGCCCTAGCTGGACCGTGGAGTCCCCTTGCCAGTTTGTCGATCATCCCTTCCTTTTCCTAGCCCTCATCGCCGTTAGCCTCGCCGGTAGCCCGTTGTAACGGATTTTCCCACCTAAACGAGTCTGGTAAACTACTCGTTCTTGAATTTGAATGCTCTCTTTTCCCTTTGAGGTGTTTCTTGTCACCCCTTTTTTTTCACCACCGGTGAGCCCTGGCCCTCTCCATGGTTATAAATACCCCTTTGAGGGAAGCATTTGTGTGCGATTTTTTTCTTTGGAGATTTTGGAGAAACACAGTAATGATAGCTCTTTCTTTGTTGGAAGTTTCTGTTCCAGGATTCTCTTACTCTTCTTATTCTGGTATTAGCAAGGAGTTAAGGTTAGGCTTTATTTATTTCTAGAATCTAGAATGTTGTTTGTTTAATCTCTAGATTGATTGTCTATGCGATAATATCTTCTGAATTATGAAATGGATAGATCAGATGGGATTGAGATATTAGTTTGATTATCTCTTTGACGGAGAAATAAAACTTTCTTGTGAACATCTATTTGGATTCTTTTTTTTAAACTTATAGCTCTCCTCGCTGCATGGGTTTTTGGAATTTATGGATTATTTAGCCTATGAACCAGGGTTTCTTTTGCTAGAAAGATATATTAAGACCTTAAGAAAATATTTGAATTCTTTTAATTATTGTTTTCTCATTGCATTACATTAGCATAGAGATCCTTGGATTTATTTGATTCATAAGGGATTCGCTGTTTCAAACTCCTTGGTTGGGCATTTGGTTTTGCTTGATTTTGGAGGCTTTGTTTTAAGCTTCTCGATTATTCTCTTTTTTGAAATGAAGATCTGTGGATTCATTTAATTTTGGGAGTTTGATTTTGTGCTTCCTGTTGTCCCTTTACTCAAATATCAACCATTGGAGTATTTTGATGTTTTTGGAATATCAACTTAGAGCTTGGTTTTGTTTCTTCTTGGTAGTTCAGCTTACCCCTTATGTTGGGCTTGGTTCTGCTTCTTGCTGCTCCCTTCATTCAAATTTAAGTATTGAAAATGTTTAATAAATTGGGTAGCTCTTTGGTGGCTCGGCTTTAGCTTGGTGGTGGCTCGTTATTTTGCTCATTTGCTGGGCTCGATTTAGCTCTATATTGGGATGGGTTTGGCTTAAGACTAAGCTCAATTTTGAGGAAGTTATATTATGCTCTTGTCCTTTGTTGGGCTTGGTTATAGTCTAGTTGTGGCTGGATCTTTAGTCATTTTTGGAATCATTGGTTGATGGTTTTCTTCATTTGTTGTCCCTAGCCGTGAGTCCTTATTTGTGGGTTCTTTATGTTGAGTACTAGTTAGTAGTTTTCGTTACTACATTGGCTTTATACAAAAATTTTGAGTTGTTCTAGCCTTTGGGCTGCGGTTTCTCTTGACTAGGAAAGTATATTGAAACTTCGAGAAGTGTTTTAGTTTTTTTTTAGTTTTTTTCTTATTACCATCTTCTAGCTACATTATTTTAACATGGAGATTTATGGATTTATTTGATTAATTGGGGCTTTTGTTTTGAGCTTCTTGGTTGTCTTCAGTTTGAAATCAATGCCAGTTTGAAATTTGTCTTCAGTTTGAAATCAATGCAGTTGGAGTTGTCTGATTTTAGAGATTCTGTTCTAAGCTTCTTGTTTATCACCTATTCGAACAAGAACTTTGGATTTACTTAATGTTGAAGGCTCTGTTCTAAGCTTTTCATTCATACTGTGTTCGAAAGAAAATTTTGAACTTATTAAATGATAGGGGCTTTTGTTTTGAGTCTCTCAGGTTTCTTCAGTTTGAAGTGGATGCACATAGATTTATCTGATATTTATGGGCTTTGTTTTATAATCCCCTTATTGCCTCTATTTAAATACATGTTGGGAACCATTTTTTATGGTTTGAGAAGTATATGTGGGGCTCGGTTTTTACTCTCTTTGCTTCCCTTTTGTTTAAATATATGTTGGAGACTATTTTTGGTTTGAGAAGTACATGTGGGGCTCGGCTTTTGCTCTCTTTGTTGTCCCTTATTTAAATACCAGCTGGAAACTATTTTCTAGTTTGAAAATTACATTTGAGGCTCGGTTTTTGCTCTCTTTGCTTCCCTTTGATTAAATATATGTTGGATATTATCTTTATGGTCTGGGAACTAATTTGGAATTGCAGCTTTTGTTCTTATTGCTACTCTTAGTCGAGCATGTATTGGATTATCATTCTTTGGGTTTTAAATGCTTATTTGGAGTTGCGATTTTTGCCCCTCTTGTTGTCCTATTCAAATACATATAATATTCAGATTTAAATATATGATTGAAGTCTAATTTTCTTGTTCTTCTTGTTACCTTACACGAACATATACTGTTTTGGCTTTGAATATCTATTTGGAGATGCGACTTTCCATACTTCTTGCTACCTCTATTTGAAGGTATATTGAAATCGATTGTTTGATTTTAAATAAACAGATAGGAGCTGATTTCTATGTTCATTGCTGCTTCATTCAAATGCATGAAATAAAGGAATATTTTTTATTCGAATATTTGTTTTGGAATTGTAATTCTCGTACCTTTCGTTGCCTTATTTGAATGCATAAGTTGAAATTTGGGAGGAATGTTTACTTAATCCTTAAGGTATTGCTGGAATTGACTTTTTGGTTACACAAATTTCATAAGCTTGAATTTGATAATAGGAGGGTTTAAGCACATTTATCTTTGGAAAGTTGATAGAGATGATGCTATAGAAATGTTTCACAATTTGAGCTTAAAAGTGAGATATAGATGCTATAGAAATGCTTAAATAAATACCTCTCTCATTTTTTTTTGTGGGATGTAAAAAATCTTGTTGGATGAGCATATGAAATATTGAGGTGACTTATTATTTCGAGACAAGGGGTAACAGGCGATGATGCAAAGAATCATTTGACAGCCTAGTTTATAGCTGAAATATAAAATCAATATTCAATTAGTGTGATGCCCTTTCACCCCTAGATCATCAACGGTTCTAACCCTTTTTCAAAAGGTTCGAGAATCGGTAGCCACAAAAGAAAAGATACTACTAACATTGCACAGATACTACACTCACAAAAGAACAAATACTACAAACACCCCACAGATACTACAATCGCGAAAGAACAGATACGACACTACATCGTAGACATTATATCCTGACTAATACATGCATACATTGGATATCACCTACACGTACATTTCATATATCACATATTACATCTTGCACACCATATACAGATACACCACATACCTTTATTTGATGGATCTAAGTATCATCATATAACCTTTTTATACTGCATACACTATATCCCCACACTACACCCTGCACAACAGATATTACATATCATGCATAGATACTACGGGTTTCACACAGATATTATACTTGCACAAAAAATAGATATTACACTCGTACACACTATATGGTTCACACACTACGCCATACACGATAAATATTACATTTCACAGGCACGTGTACTGCATGTTGATAAGTTCAGATACTACATTTCATGTATAGGTGCACTGCACTTTGATGAGTTCAGATACTACATTTCACATACACATACACCACACTTTGATGAGTTCAGATACTACTCTATTCACATATTCATTAAACGATAGGGTCTAAGACAGTCTGATTATAGGGGTGATTCGTTGGTGGCCTCTAGTTGATGTTGATAGGTTGACCTTGATATATCAGTTGTCTGTGGGATCAGTTGTAACGAGATAAAGAGAAAAGGGGTCTAGTCTGAGCCTATCCCCAAATTGAAATCTAATATCCCATCTTGAGATTTTCATATGCTCATCATTTAACTTTTCTTTTATAACCTGCAAATGTTTACCTAACCCATTTATATCATATAATTGCAATATGTTTTGAAGCTTTAGTAGAATTTGATCAGGTACGCTTTTATTTATTTAATTTCTGTACTTTATTTTCTGCATATTTCTTTTTATTTTGTACCGTATTGTATTTCACTACATATCTCATGCATTTTCTTACCACATCTTAAAGCATAGTTCAAGTTTTTAGGTCATTTGGTTATAATCTCAAATCAGGTGACCCTATGGTTAAAGTTCTTTAAATTTTATTATGGGCATATTAAAGTTGATTAAAGCGACACCGGTCAAGATCCCACGGTTCCATCGTCCCGGCACCACTATTTTCTATTGGAATCACTTAGTCCAAATGAA